>NC_091747.1:57609936-57702436 GCF_043380555.1 Nothobranchius furzeri
CTAATCATTTGATAAACACCACCTATTATCTTTTGCAGAAAGCCAAATTAAAGATGGCTGCCATAACTAATCATCATTAGGATACACAAACATGACAATTAGTCAATATTACAAATAGTAAAGCTCTCATTCACTCATTATTTCAAGACATTTGCTGTGGTCTCTAGTATAAATAAATAAATAAATGCATTTTCAGTTGATCTCTGTGAGAAAATTTTTCTGGCACTTCTGTTTCAGGAAGTAGAAGTCAGCTGGAGGAGTGGGGGGTGAAAAACAGCAGGATTTGGAGTCTTGCTCATTATTATACATGATATTCCTTCTTAGTGGCCTAGTGGTAGAGTGTCTGCCCTGGGACTGGGAGATCAGGGATCAAATCCTGGTTGGGTCATACCAAAGACTCTAAAAGTTGGGACCCAATGCCTTCTTGCGTGGCACTCAGCTTTAAGGGTTAGATTAGTTCCCGAGCGCAGCCACAACTGCAGCTCACCACTCCCCGTGGGGAGGGGTCATATGTGGAGATGAATTTCATCAGTGTGTGATGACTAATGGGACTTTAACTTTATTCGAACATCTTGCTTCTGATTGGCTCACAGCAACGCGATTCTTCCACTGTCTCCATTTGCTCTGCAACATTCATGTGTTATTTCCACAAATAACACAAGCATATACTTTTTGAACCATGCTGTCGATTTGCTAATGCTAACAGTTAGCTTCTACTAGCCGAGCCGTGCTCTGCTCTCTCCTGGCTGCAAAAATCAAAAACTGCCTTTCCCAGTCGCGAGCCAAGATGGTTGAGTCCATGCATGCTAATTTACAGTGTGACATAGATGTGTGTAGCTTTTTCTGAGCCAAGTGTTTCCCTGTCTGTTTTGTGGCAGGCAATGCAAGAAATGGGGGTAGAAGACAATTTTAACACCCAGCTTGCATCTGCAGAGTGACTGATCGTGTTTCAAAAACAAGTATAATGGTTTCTGGGTAGTTTAGGGGCACAATATATACTATCTTTCTAAACTAGATGTAATCTGAGGGACAGTGTGACATTTATTGCAGCAATACACAAAGAAAATTGATGATTTTCTATTTCTACTCTCCAAACAAATATCTAATGATGTACTGGAAAACATCTTGACTAATTTTTTAGAAAGTCTTCTTCTGAGATCTCCTTCATCATTCTGCCTTTCTCCAACACCCCCTCCCCTCACATTCCAGTGATACCGTCTCCTCCTCCCACCTGACAAAGCATGCATTGTATCAGAGATGCTGTTTAACATGGAGTCCCTCTCAGTGTCCCTCATATTGAGCAACTCATTGACCTAAAATGAGCTTTTTTTTTTCATGCAACTCAACCATTGGCTAATCAACATTTCCATTAAAAAACCACTTAGACTCTTTTGGACACTAAACTTGTCTTTGATTGGCTCTAGACGCTCTGACTGTGTGTATGTTTCTTTCTGCACATTTCCCTGCACGTGTGTGTCGGCTTCAGTTAAAAACAGCTGATTAAAACAACTTGACCTTGACTGCTTGCTGAGAAGTCAACAAATATCTGCCAATCTCAAACTCTCTCACACTCTTTTCTTATTTACTTTTGTATCTTTCTGCAAGGTGAAGGATCCTGACAGGAAAGGAAACAAAAAAAAAAGTTCATTGTTATTTCAGCTGACTCAGAAGTAAAGGAAATCTAACTTGCGTTTGCTTTGAGTGTGTGTGGAAAAGCTCAGATTAGTTCAGCTGCCACATGCAGGGGATCAACTGATGTTTGTTTGCTGAGGAGCAGGATATGAGCAAGAGACAAGGAAGGACTGCGAATTGGAAGCAGGAAAATCTGTGATATATAACATTTCTGGCTCCTGAGGACAAGAATATGTTGGATAAAAATGAAAGTGAGAAAGTGAGGCTTTGAAATGAAAAACCAAAACTTAGAATGGAAAACAGAAATGGATGTAAAAACTGAGAATCAGGAGATAAACTAACTTTTGTTTTCTGCATGACAGAAGAATTTATTGTATATCTGCTCAATGTTGTTCTCACCAAGCCAAAAGGTCCCAGTTTGTGATGTCACAAACAATGGAAAATAGACTAGAACCACCTTGTGAAAAAGATCCATCCATCCGTTTCTGTCAGTGTTTGACTTCGGGAAACATGTGCCTAAAATAATCCATTTAAAAAAAGTCCCCGTTTGTGATGTCACAATTGGGGAAAATAGAATAGAACCACCTCTCACGTGCAAAAGAGAGCTGCTTCTGGAGAGGCAGCAGCTCTACTCAGCCCCTCAGAGCTTCTTAGCCCGTAAAAGTCTGAGAGATGGGTGAGTGGGTGCGGCCAGCTCCAGCTTGTTTTCTTAAAGTGACAGAGTCATGAAATGGCTCATTCTGGAAGGTACTGAAAATGTCAAGAATAAAACTGCTGAAATCTCTTTATGTGAGGGATTTGTACAAAGAACCTCATCAACATGTTTTGTATCAACTATAGAACGTTCAAAAGTCATCATTTGTCCCCTTTAATATTGTTCTCTAGTAAGTTCATTTTTTAAGCATCAGCTAGTTATCTCGAGACTTTTATTTTGAATGATTATAGGAAGTTATTTGCCTTCTTCAGGAGATAGATAGATAGAAATTATAAATAACATAACAAATAACAAAAGGATAACAAAAAACACGGATCAGAGAGAAAACGCTTTTATATGGAAATTTTTAAGTGTTTGGGCAGTTTTTTGTTTTTATGTTTTATTTAATTTGACTAAGGATGTGTTACATTTTTACTTAAGAGACTAAAGAGGGAAAAGATTCATAATTAAAAATGTTTAAAGATGAATTAACTTCCATCAGAGAGCAGAAAACGTTTAGGATTAATACTGAAGGTTTCTGAATTACGCACTAATCTGGTTAGAGAGGCAGAGCTCTTGAAAAATATGACACATGCTTTGAAAGGGTTAAATGTGTTTGTAGGTTTCCACAAATCAGCCATATTATACTTTTTGCTTTATTTTAATTTTGCCTTCATTTTATTATTGACTTATTTTTTACTTAAATAGTCCATAAATAAACAAAATGCCTTTATCCATGTAATTATTTCCAGATTGAATTTAAGGACATGTCTTATTATATTGTTTCCAGCGTCAGCTCTAATGTGTTGAGAATAAAACTCTTTTTAAAAGTTAATTAACTCACAGAATAAAGCGCTTAACCAAACTGCTTACCATAACTGAAAGTGAACTGGCCACTTCTGTCATCCTGCAGGAGCAGATCGGTCACTTCCAGAACGTCTCCTTTTGTGGTGATCCCAGTCCTGACTGCATACATTCCCCTTCCACTGACCAGGCTGCGAGTCCTCTGTTGCATTCAGACACACCGACACAAGTTTCAAACCTAAAATTAAAAGTAGAAAGAAAATGAGAGAGAAGCCGGGGGCCTCGGTCTAGAGCGACGTGTAGAGGAATGCAACAACAGCTGGAAGCAGAGTTGGACAGAGAACAAGGGGAGGGAGTCTCCCTGACACTCCTGACTCACACACACACACACACACACACACACACACACACACACACACACACACACACACACACACAGAGGATAATATGCAGGTGTTAACGGACAGACTCACACACACACACACACACACACACACACACACACACACACACACACACACACACACACACACACACACACACACACAGAGGATAATATGCAGGTGTTAACGGACAGACTCACACACACACACACACACACACACACACACACACACACACACACACACACACACACACACACACACACACACACACACACAGAGGATAATATGCAGGTGTTAACGGACCCACACTTGACCTCTCCTGAATGAATGAATGGTTCAGAGAGAATCACCTCAGACTGACTGAGGGAATAAGACCCACGCAGGGGGAATTCTTTCAGACTCCCTGAGTTTGGCAGCAGAAGATAAGAAACCAAGATTAGAAGAATGTTTACTTAATGATGAGATACAGTCTGCTCTCCTGTCACATAGCATAATCCAGCCTTCATGGTGTCGACTTTCCATAATAGGTTACAGAAGAGAGAAGAAAACCCAAGAGATACGGTCTGAGATAGAAAAAGTTCACCAATTCCAGACTTTCCAACAAATAAGAAGTGTTTTAAAATCTTTAAATAAATAAAAGCTGATTTAATTTTTTAACGTCCTTGTGCGTTCTCTTTTAAGCGAATCTGCACTGACAAGATGTGCTGTTTGCCAAAGCCAGCCTCTGATCTGACCAATGGGAGACAGTTTGTGGATGCGATGAGGCAATCATCATCCAGCTACTCAAACATCTTTCTTGGCAGCTTCAGAGGCTGGTTATCATCCACTGTGTCTCATGTCCAAACCCTTTTCATTGCATGTTATAGTCAATTTGATGCTGCTCTTCCTCCGGTTGGAACCAAACTTTTTCCTCTGCCTCATATCGCCCCTTAAAGGCTCAACGTTAATAAAACTGTGCTAAAAAAACTGAATTTGAATTTAACGCATTACTTACAGGAATAAGTCTGAGGCCAGTCATGAATTAGACTGTTTTCAGAAGGCCCTTATTTTATTCGTTTATTTCATTCAAAATAAAAACAAATAAAACACATAAACAATAGGATATACATAACAACAAAAAATCTAATTTGAACGAAAAGGAGCAGAATGAAGAAAAACATCTTATAATTTCTGCCCCCTTTTCCAGAAGAAATCATCTATTTATATACAATTTCCATTTGTCAGACACACATACAGATTCATTTTAAACTTTTTCCTGTTCTAAATTCCAGTGAGATCATGATCGTTGATTTAATTTACATTTACAAAATTATTTAGTATACTCAATTTGGTACATTTTTGAATATATTAAATGGCAGGGTTTTTTAAATTTCCCTTTTAAGGTTATTCCATAATTCAACACCATTTACAGATATATTCCACTCCTTAATTTTACTTCTAAATCTGGGTTTTGTGAACACATCAGTTTCTTTCAGCGTGTAATTACTAGTTCTCTTTTCAAATATCCCCTGAATGTTTGTTGGCAGAGTACCTAAATTGGCTTTATACATGGTTTGTATGATTTTCCAGTCTTTTAAATCATGAAATTTCTGTAATTTATATTTAATAAACAATGGGTTCGATGGATCTCTACAGCCACTATAACTGATTATTCTCAGAGCTCTTTTCTGTAAAATAAATAAGGGTTGTGTATAGTTTTTGTATGTTGCTCCCCAGATTTCTACACAATAAGTCAAGTATGGAACAATCAGTGAATTGTACAATGCCAACAAACCAGAATTAGTCAGTAAAAACTTGACTCTATGTAATACTCCTAAGGATTTGGCAATTTTACCTTTTATGTAACTAATATGGGATTTCCATGTCAAGTCTTCATCAATAAGAACTCCAAGAAATTTAGTTTCTTTTACTCTTTGAATTTCGATCCCAACGCATCATAATAAAATAAAATTAGCCAACTTGCATAGCTTGCAGGGATGCTATTTGAATACTAAATACTTACGGTGTCCTTTTAAATGATGCAGTCCCGAATAAGCTGAACATTTTGATGCCAAATCTGCTGAAATGGCTGAAAAACTGAAGAGGGAGCTACACAGGATGGAGAAACAGGAATACTACAGTTTGAAAGGTTAAAGGTGTGTAAGGTAAGAGTGACATCTTGTGGTCACATTTGGCAACTGCAGTCCACGTATCAAAACAAACGAGTTCACTCTCAGCACCAGTTACAGATCAGCACCAGAGGATTCTAGGTGAGTGAAGACGAGTTATGCACAGTAAATTGAGAAGTAGATAAATACATTTCTCTGTAACATCACGTTGTCGGTAATTGAAAAAAGTAGCTTGAGATAGAGTGGGGTGACCATGCGTCCAGATTTACCCGGGACAGTCCAGATTTTGAGCTATCTCCTCTTGTCCCAATTCGACATGCCACATCTCCAGTTTGCTGATGGATTTATGAGGAAATTGTGTCTTTATCTCAAAGAAATATAGAATTTTTTGGAGACTTGAGGATAATTTTCTTCTCAGCGTTTCACTTTTATGCATGATAGACCATTTTCAGCCACAAGTTGCTTTTGCAGAACTTTTGAAGATTGCCTCTGGGGGTTCAGGTGGGCGTCCTCAAGAACGAGAGCACATAAAAACAAACAGTTAATATGTTTCACTTTTATTTGAGGCTCTAATCTAATCAGCTATCACTGGTGTTGGGCTGCTCCCAGCACAAGTTATGTGTACCATCTAAAAAATCTCTGCGGCGTGTTTGGTCATGCACTACTCTCCACAAGGCACGAGCACATGCCATCAGACAGGGAATTTCGTTAGTCAGACTTTTCTTCATATTATTATTGGCAGCTGTCCGTAAAATCCAACACGAGTCGCGCTGAGTCAAATGAACTGTGATTCATAAAGAATTTTGCTTTTGCTGCACACATAAAAGCATCTGTTCAAGCGTGAGGTGCATCTAATGGAGTATCTGATGGATGATGGAATAAAATAATCTGGCTCCAGTGATTCTTACAACCTGTGCAGCAATTGTCAGATTAGTCAACCCGTGATCTTCAAACCGCCCAAACTTTACAAAGCCAGCAGCTTCCCTTTTAGTATTTGCATGTCACGGGGGCTCCATGCACATTCACAGTCTTTACGGCTTATTTACTAAAGCATGCTTTGAAAGCTTTGCAAAGAAATGAGGCTATCCAGGTTAAGGTTACCAGAAAATAGACTAATAGCTCCTTTTAACTTCTCTTGTCAAGTGTTTCCAGAAGCTATTAAACCAATCTGCCTTCATGGGTGGCTGCAAGCAGTAGAGCTGCTGAGCCTTTCCCAGTGACATCATCTCAGAGCCAGTGGGTCAAAGGGAGCCACCAAAGTGTTGGATGGCATTCCTGAAAGAATTCCTCTTTTCCCGTGTGACCCTAGAAGGCTATGTTTCTGTGTTTGAAGAAAAAAGTCAGGTTCATTCAGACATTTCCGATTTGGTTTTGGAGTTCGTATCATTTCTTGTCTGTGATTCCAAAAAACAAAGTCTCACCAGTGCTTTAAATTAAAATCAAACCAATGTGGATGTTTGTCCACATTTTGGTGGATTTCTACCACTTTTGCTCAGTTTTCTGTCTTTCAGAGGAAGGCTCATAAGATCAGTATTTTTACAGCTGAGTAAACACCAGAGTCACCATATATTATGTAAGGGAATACTGACAATATTGCACATATTCAACAACCAGGATATGTCTAGTGTGCAACTTCATGCAACGGAAATAGCTGCTAAATTAATCTAAACCACGCTTCCCCATCTGTTTAACGTTAAACGGATCATAAATACTCATGATACGGGTCTTTAAAAAAATTAGACACTGTGGCGATTCTCCTGCCACTGACGTGCCACCAAACGGCTCCGTGTTTGGTCATGAAACAGGTCTACTAATGATTTATGTAGTGAAATATTTCCACCAGACCGGAGGTGCAGAGTGGAGGGGAATAGAGGATGGATTTGGTGGATTAGATGACCACAGATTGACTTCACGTAGTCGGGTATCCCACAAAAAATGGGTGGCAGAGGATATTCGGTTCCACTAAAACCAGGCTACATGTGTTTTGGCCTTAAGTGTCCATAAATGGCAATTGTTGCACTTTTGATGCAAAGAAATTAGCAAAACAACTGAATCTTTATTTGTAAACCAATTAAACACAAATTAATTATTTTTTCCCCCATCATATAATGCTTTAATATGACCTGACTGATTTTCCTTAGTTGTCATCATCTCCTTTTAAACCCTGGAAGCCAAATAAAACAGAGTGAAGTGACATAAGTAGAGAAAGGGAGTTACAATCCAAACAACTGAGGAATGCTTTCTATCCAGTCTGCTGCTTCTCCCACTTGTCTGCTTTGGTATGTGTAATTACACCACACTTTAAAGCACCTTTGCTTGTGTGTGTCTGTGTGAGAACCTTATAACACATAAGCTGTCAACAACGTGGCCTGGACAGACGACTTCACACTGAGGAGTGAGAAAAAAATTACAGCAGACGTGATTAGAAAACGTTTTATTTATCTTTGCATGCTACGGAAAGTGCTTCATCAGATGGTGTTCCACGCAAGACCACTGAAATCTGTTGTTTCCCTCAACCCCTGCTGTCGTATTTCCTTTAACCCAAGTAAAAACGTACCCATGGGGCTATCTGTCTCTGTAATGCCTGCTAATAATTGAGCCTGCAAGGCAAAAACTTACAAACTAACAAATTAAGAGAAACATTCAAAACAGGTTTAGCATGAATGCTCTGTGGGGACTTAACATAAACTACTTGGTCAGGGCTGCACTGCGACGCAGTTTGTAGCATGGTTGCATCAGAGCAAGAAGGTTCCATGTTTGAATCCCAGCTGTGGCTTTTCTGCGTGGAGTTAGCATGCTCTCATTGCATGCGCTGGTTTTCCCCGGGTTCCAAAAACATACATGTCACATTAATATGAGACTCTGAAGTGATAAAGTCTTTGTGATGGACTTGCAACCTGTCCAGGGTGTCCCCAGTCTCTCACCTGGTGACTGCTACAGTTAGACACCAGCTCCCCGGGCCCCCACTGAGAAATAAGAAGATAAGTGAGTGAGGTCTTATTTTGAGGTTCTTCATGAAAACTATTTCTATTTCTGCAGCCCAGCTAACAAACTACCACCCTGAAAGGTTACAGCTGTTTACATGAAAGCATGCATATATTTTTATGGGAATTGTGGTAAAGGCTCAGCTCAAAACAGGCTCTCACAAATGTCCTTTTGAAGGTGCCACAGTTTGTAGGTCTAATGGAAAAAACAGAAAACATTTCAAAAAGCATTTCATTGCTATTGAAAAGTTAAATAGCCAGGCTTACCCGCACATTTTAAATATTTCTATCCTGATTTGGAACAATATGCATTAGCAGCCCAAAATATTTTAATAAATATCAGTTTTTTTACTCAGAGGGCATCATCTAGAGGTATAAAAACGCATTTCACCTTAAGCCCCTCTTCCTACTTCTGTGATTATGGCTGGAAACGCTTCTCATTTCTGAGCAGAACTAAAACACATTGTTTTACAATAATGTTATGCTGTTTTTTCATATACATATATTTTAAAGTTAGACTATGTACTTCTGCAGATGCTCTGTGATTGACATCTGTGCATCAGATGCTATTGGCTAATGCTGAGCGGTGCTCAGTGAAATAGCATGGGGCTCTACAGGACAGGGAATGGGTTTAGCAAATAAACTAATGTCTACATTTTATCACAATACAGGGTAAGACCATCGCTATAAAAATAAATCATACAAAATGTCACTTAAAGGGGTAAACTACGGATCGCTGCTGGCACTCGAGGAGTACAGACGCTACTCTTTTTGCTCCCTTATCTTTTTTTCCCAAGGCTCTTTGTCCTGTCTACCCACAGAGCGCTTCCCTGCATTTCTTCTGAAAAACCCTATTTTTAACCATGGATTTGATAAATCGGTCATTCAACGCGATTGATAAGATTTTTTCAACAATGAGAACGGAGCAGGGGGCTCCCACATGTCCACAGGGGACACACCCGGTAGGGTATATGCTGGATTCCTGGAAGGAATGGAAGATCATATGCCTCAGCCAGCTGTCCATTGAGGATATCGAAGACATGTGGATATTCGGCCTGATGATCACTGGATTTCTCCTGATTGGAGAGATATCTGGTTTTCTGGAAATTTGGGAAGACGGGAGCGATTGGAGGGCGACCCGCACCCACGGAAAGCACCGCCCGTGTGAAGACTTCACAGACTGGGACGTTACTCGAGGTGAATCGTAAGCTGGACAATGTTCTAGCTGCGATACCGGTATTAGTGCGCAAAATGGATGTCATCTCGGAGAGAGTCACCGGACGGTATGGACAAGTTTAAAAACCCAAAATTGGCTTCACTGAAGGACTGGAATGATCAGTTTAAAGACTGAAGGCAGAGAGGAAAATTGGCTCAGCCTGATCCAAACAAATTCTTGTTATCCGAATCTGATGCCCTGGTAGCCTTGAGCGGCAACAAATCCCCACGAAGGAATGTAGACAGATGCTGTGAAAACCCGACCTACCTACCCCCCCCACCCCCCCACCCCCGGGATTGGTGGACTTCAGCCTGGCGAGGTCATCAAACTGGATCTGGATCTGTCCCAGAGGGGCATCCGGGAGCTCCTTCTCCCGTTCTCATCTTTGAAAATATTTTGTCAATCGCGTTGAGAGACCAACTGACAAGGTCCATTTTAATAATTTCCAGTTTCCAGAAAAAAATGCAGAAGCTCTGTCCACCCAAAGACAGACAAAGAACCTTGGGATAAGATAGGGAGGAGAGGAGGAAAAAAGCGTCTGAACTCTCCAAGAGCCGGAAGAAGAAGTAAGTTTGCTTTCTCCTAGGAGTAATGTGATGCTACAGCTGATTTATGCTCCCTCTAGCAAGTTTTTAAGTAAGAAATAAAAGGTTTTTGGTCTGATTATACAGACTCCATCCCCAGTGAGTCGTGGTTGATGGCTGCTTATACAGAGCCAGGATCCTCTGGAGGGTTCTTCCTGTTAAAAGGGAGTTTTCCTCTCCACTGTCGCTAAATGCCTGCTTAGTATGAGGATTGCTGCAAAGACACTCACACTCGTCAGTGACTTGATGCAACCTGCTGGGTTCCTTATACAGGGAACTTTTTCTGATCGGCTTAATGAACTGACCTGTATTGGAATGTTTACTATGTGAAGTTCCTTGAGATGACTCTTGTCGTGATTTGGCGCTATCTAAATAAACTTGAATTGAAAACTCAAATATTTTGGTAAAAGTCTTTTTAAAATGTTCCTATTTTTAATTAAGTTTTAATGAGTTTCAGAAACATCCAGCTTTTTAATCCCGAAGGACCCCCAGGGAGCTCTTATTTTGAAAGTTTGAGTGCAGAAGTGTTGCTTGTGAACAATTTGAAAATCCTACATAAAGAGAAAAAAGTGTAAATCAAACATGGTGGCATCAGACTTAATAAAACATGTGTCATCTGGGTTTGTGGTTGTGTTCACACAGCAGCAGATTGTTGAGTTTAATGACGATGTTAGCAAAGTCAGTGAGATCCACAAAATCCGAGGTGATGATGTTGACCCCGTCGACCCCTGGCCTTTGAGTCTCGACCCAAGACATGATGAACGGCAGATTTCTAGAAGGATAGAAGGAGAAAGTTTGTCCCACTGACTAAGGAGGAAACAAATGTTGGTCTCTCTGTGGAAGTGTTTCACTTCTGACACTCGTATATTTGACTGTGTTTCAGCCACCAGCAGAACAAAACCTGGAAGTTTGATTGTTTATCCTCTAATGGAATCAATGCCATTTCCCCAGAAGAACAAAATTAGGCCGCCTCCTGTCTCGCCACGGCATCCGTTTGGGAGTTTAATATCTTCAGTTTGTTGGCGCTGCTTCCTCATCAAGCGTTATGAATGCCCTCGGTCAGGATTTTAACTTACATCCAATTCCTGACCTGTTGATTTTAGGAATGGCTCCAAAAAAACAACAACAAAAACACATGCACGTTGTTTAGTTTATGCAGAGGAAGACCTCATGCTTCTGTAGGGGCACTTAAGTGTATTTCACAAGGTGCCATTTTGTAAGTAAAACACTAAAACACACGAAATCCATTATAATTACAGTTTTGTGGCTGTCAGAATTCTCTTGATGTCATAGTTTTTCAGTTGTTAACCGATGTGAAAACACTACTATACACTTACATCAGTGACTCCCAAAACCTTTAACCTTACTGAGAGATGATCTTTTGGAAAACATGCGTTTTCATCGATACCCTCGACTATTTTATAACAGGTAATTTTTTAAAATAACTACATAACCTGCAGAATTTCTCCATCTTAGACCAACAGGTGCACTGACCTTTCCACCAGGTAGTTACGCAGCCCCCAGAAAAAGCCCAGAGCCACAGTGTTGACTCTGGGAGTGAGGATGGCCTGGGTGACATGAAACGATCCCTTCTTAGCTCTTTCCTTCAATGTAGTTTCAAGAAACTAAAACAAAGAGAGAAGGGAACTGCACTGTGAGCGGGGCAATGCATAGATAATGCTAATAAAATAATAAGCTATTTGAAGGCGGTCCTGTATGTTTCTCCTCCTGCACAACCCATTTCCTGTTTTCGATTGATGTTTAGACATTTTAGACTAAGAATTTTATTAGAAATGTGTGTATGGGTGGCTCAGGTGTGCCCTCTTGCCTGTATGAGCTTGTTGGGCTCTGTGGTGTTGGCCCATGGAGCAGGGATCTTAGAGCCAGGCCACATGACGGGGATGTCCTCTGCTAAAGGGTGATGGTAAAACACAATAACCTATGAAAAGGATGAAACTAAAGATTATTTACAGAAGAAACAATGGTCTCAGGCTAAGCTGCTGTGTTCTTGTCAAATTTAACTGTTTTATTTATCTTTTTCCAAAAAATCAACAGGATTATAATAAATTATTATAATGAAGATGACGTTTCTGTGAAAGAGCTAAAACCCAGTATTTACTGTATCATCCTGTCACTTTAACACGATACGGCAACATTAAACTGAGAGTGCAGATAAATGCTGCCCTCTACAGCTGCATTATGAGCAGTTCTTCCTCTAGTCTTTCCTCTCTGCTCTCCCTCCTGTCTCCTTTATCGAGTAAGCTCGAAGCAGATTAGGGTCATGGAAGTGATAGAAGGCTATTTGAACGAGACACAACCAAGCAGATGTCGAGCAACAATAAAAACAGATCTATTCAGAAGTGGCTGCTGAAGGTTACAGAAATGAAATGTTGATCTCACCTGGTACTTCTTCTCCCAGAGGTACTCCAGAGTGACGTTCTCGACCATGCAGTTGTTGCACAGCTTACTCCCAAACACATCCTGGAGCATGCTGAGGAGGTACATGTGGTGATCTTCCTCCATCGCATAGTAATGATTGAAGTCCAAAAACACTACCTAAGTCAAGAATCTGATCAGTTAGACATCCTAGGGTTAAATCCAGATCAGTTTGTACCCCTTCTCACCTCTTTCTTGTGTCTGCTGAGGAAGGAGTTGATTTCTAGCAGGCCATCTCTCACCTAGGAGGTGGAATAGATGAAGCATGAAAGTGAACAGAAAATGAAGAGGTGGCTAATAGGTTAGGGTTGGCGGTCATGTTGGACTGACCATGATGAAGGGTGGGATGATACGAGTGTATGTGATTCCTGCACCAGATTATCTCCATCACTCTTGTTGTCTGAATACATTCAAACTACAGAATTCCTGTTTCTCTGTCCTACTTTAACAGTTTTTCAGCCATTTCAGCAAAGCAAGCTTGCTCAGGACTCATCGACGTTGTAAGCAAGTGGGTGGAGCCTAACTTTAAAGAGAAAGTCACCTCCAAATCAAATCATTTTTGCTGTTAAACTGTCTAGATGTGTAGTCATTATTTTGGCATTTTAGTGCGTCTTGTTAATAAACGTTCTGCTGAAATCTGTCAGGGTGGCGCCCTCCTCAGCTAAAAGTCTGCACTACAATTGAAGCCACTGTTATTTGCTGAGCAGTAATATGTGACATTAGCTGGTATTTTTGACGTTTGTGTCTGTGGAGTATGAAAGCAGCTGAATCATTGCAGCGCCTCTGTAGTGAGCTGGTGTTGGAATAACAAGTGTCTACGCCGTTGCCGCTGCAGGTTCGATACTGGTGGCCTCGGGAAACTCCCAAGCCACTGCTTCTAATGGGCTCGACACACGGGAGGCGACAAACGACCGCGATCAGCGAAATTTGTCGCTGTCGCTTTTATTACCTGACACACGGGAGGCGATCCGCGGCAGCAGCCAGCGGCAAAGTCGTCTATGCGTTCTGTTCCATGGCGAAGTCGAAATTTTCGTTGTTTTGCTTGGCTGTGTCAGGTTGGAGGGAGTTAAGGTTATTTAAGCAGTTCAGAGTTAATAAAGCGGTAGATATGATGTTTCACAAGGTGCTGCTAGAGTTATGTGAAATCTTACTTCTGATTTTACCCCAAAAAAACATAATAATAATCAACTTCTCCTCCATGTTTGCTCGGAGGTGTGCGGAGCATCCTGTCCGCTCATTGGTCAGTGAATGAAACCTCCGTTGATTGGTCCTCGTCCGAGCGACAGCGATGAAAAGTTGAAAATGTTTCAACTTTCTGGGATCGCGTCGCTGGGTCGCCTGTGCACGACACGTGCACGAGCGCAAAATTTCACACGCACATTTTTCGCGTTTCGCTTGGTAGGAGGGAGAGCCGCGATTATCGCTTTGTTGCGCGATGTCGCCTCCCGTGTGTCGAGCCCATAAAAGAAATGACTCAGGGCTGCTCACCTCCTCCAAAAAATATTCCTCCCTTTCCTCTGGTGAAAGAGCGCCACCAAGACTGCCAGGCATTCCCTCTTATTGGTGCATTTTTGAGAACCAGGAAGTGTGGGTGAAGTAAAACTCTGGTGGGGGGTGACTGGCTCTTTAAAGGCAAAGTGGAATGAGCCTAATTAGTATTCAAACAGCATTTCTAATAAATGCAGTAGTTTGATTACTATTGCTCACAACGATACAAAACAGTACAAATGGGATGAAACTGGAGACAATTTAAACAGGTTATATTTGACATTTCAGAATTTCATTCCTCTTATTTGCAAAGACAAAAAATTACATGAACCGATTCAGTTACTGCAAGACACTTAATGAGAGATTTTTCCTTTTTCACTCACCTTGTGCCCAAAAAGACCATGAATGAAATAGATCTCATTTCCAACTTCGCCCGGTTTAGAGGATACTCTGAGATCAAAGTAGCGGATTCCTGCATCCAGCTGCTCCCTAAATGTCAAGTTCTGCAAACACGGATTATATTAAGCGTTATAATCAAAGCCACTTCAGTTCTGCAGGGTAGCTTGGTGATTTAGTTTTTAAAAAAGGAGGACCTGTGTCATTGACCACTTCACCATGACTTTTTTGGCTAAGACACTGAACATGGTGGCCAGGTACTTGACATAAGCCTTCTGATCTGGACCCACTGGCGCGTGCACATCCACCCAAAAGGTGAAAGAATCATGGGAGCCTGCAGAAAGCAGAAACATGCTGCAGAATGTGTGATTTTTACAGAAACTTGGAGAGAAATAGGTCACTTACACATAAATTAGGAACAGTTTGGACACATGCATTGTGCAAAAGAACTTAATCCTAAACGTAATCACATTTGTATGTTTGTGCATGGCTCACCTGGCACCGCGAGGTGTTTGAGCGGCATAGCCCTGAGCTGGGAGGGCAGAGAACCCATCCAGTCTGCGTTGACCTTGCCGATCCCTGCAGGTCTCGTCTTCATGTCAGGAACCACCTGGCAAAGGGTCGAGCCGGTCAGGAATCCGCCCTTTGCAGATGCGCGCCCGGTAACGGACTCTCGCGCGCTCCCGACAGGTAACAGCAGCCACAGATCATCCTGGACGGTCGCGATTAATTTCTCACACTTTCAGCTTCTAGAATACGAGCTGAGAGGGACATAAATTCGCAAAGCGTTCATGCTAACTGGGAATTCTTTAGGAGACCGACAGGAAGCTGTAATAATCCTCTTAGTGTGAATTTCCACTTGTGACACCCCCCGCACGCTCCTCCCCCTTCCTCTCTGCTACTTCTGGATTTAATCTGCCTTTGAACCATCAGGATAATTTTTTAAACAACAGAAAGTTGTTTTAGGTTTTAATGGTCACCCTCCCATACGGAGGAGAGGAAACAAACAAACCCATTTTATACAGGTCTGTAATCATTTTTGGACCTATTTATATAAAATATTTTCACATATAAAATATTAATATATTTTAATACTGATGTATCAGCTTTCCTTATTGGTTCCTACCAGTGGCGGATTTAGCAATTTGGGGGCCCAAGGTGAACACAGACATGGGGCCCCTTACACAAAATTTTTCAACAATCTTACCTTGAACTGGATTTGCGAAACTCTCCCCTCTTCTGACGAGTTATTTTTCCCTTTCTATTAGTCCTCTTTTTTCCTATATTTCCCTCTCTTTGAGCACTTTCAATATTTGCTCTGCGTTCTTTTTCCTGTCAGTGCTCCTGTGCTTTTGCCTTTGTTTATTTTTTCCATTTTGGTCTATGTTTTCCTCCCTTTATACATTTTCCATCGTCTTTCCTTTTCTGCTTCCTTTGATGTTTACATCAAAAAACGATGTCACTTTCAGAAGTGAAAATAAAAGTTTTTTTAAATCAAGCTGCTTCTCTTATTGGAGCCACTAGGATAACTCAATTTCATGTTTAATGTTTTGACTATCGCTTTGAGTTTGTTACGAATGCTCCCGCCTCTCTTATTTGTGGTCTTATGGCACTTGGCAAACAATTTGAGGCATTACCGCCACCGACTGGATTGGAGTGGAATGACTACCAATCACTTCCTGTTTGTGCATCGCCGTCTTAATAACCCTCTTATGACCATAATTATAACAGGGCCGCCTGGTATTTTTTCCTATGGCTGTAAAATTGTAATAAGTGCAAAGTGTGTGTAACTTTTCTTTTTCAGAACAACCTCAGCTTTCAGTGTACGGTTTGTATTTAGAATGTACTTCTATTAAAGCCTTTTAAAAATCAGCTTAAAAGTGAAAAAAGCAAAAAACGGATTTGAATTTTTTACATTTATTACTGAACAGGAACTTCAAAATTGCTGGGCAAACAATTTGGAATAAACAATTTAAATTTTGAACTGTAATTGTAATGACCAGAACATGGAAGACCCGTGATGACACCAAACACAGTAAAAAGTTTGATAAAAAATCTTTATTAGATGTGGTGTTACCCGAAGAGGGCGAGGCAGGAGACAGTCGGAGAGGAGGTGTGGGTCAAAACCAGATCGAGACAAGCAGGTACAGGGAACAGGCTGGAGACGTGGTAGAAGACAGGCGAGGGTCGTGGTGGCAGGCAGAGTTCAAGGCATGGGTCAGGCGTGAAAACAAGGTCCGGAGGCTGTGATCAGGCCAGGTGAAAGGCTGGAAGATTTACTGGCAAAGAGCGTTCCATAATCTGGCAGGGGACTAGTGGCTGGCTGGTGAATATATTGCAGGGGGAGCAGGTGTGTAATGAGCTGATGACAGGGACAGGTGAGATGAATGAAGTGGCTGAAGGCTTGATGAGGTGGCAGCAGAGGCAGAGGAGGGTGAAAGACTGGGAGTCATGACAGACCCCCCCCCCCACCCCCCACCCCAATGGCGGATTCCAAACGCCCACAGGAAACAAGAGCAGGACGGGCCAGAGGAGTCTGGGGAACCGGCGACGGGGGGACCAGGAGAATATATATATATATATATATATATATATATATATATATATATATATATCCAGTGGTTTTGGGGGCAAGCAGGCGGGGGAGTCCTACATGTGCGCTGCAGCTGCTGCACGCACTCGTTCACAGCTGAGCCGCAGTGCGCTGGGGGCACTGCGGCTCAGCTGGCAGTCCGACCACTCAAACCGCAGCAGAAACTGAGGGTTGGTTCTTTCAGGATACCAATATTTTTCTAAAAACTTCAGAAACTGATTCTATATTCCCACCCCTCCTGCTCCTCTGACAATGAACTTGACCTCTGACCTCCCTGTAGTGTGCATATTACTATAAATAGCAACATGCGTGTAAATGTTTTTTCATGCATTTTAAATCTACTCTGGATAAATAGAAAAGCAGACAGCATCAATTTAGAGACAATCTGAACAACTTTTATTTTGGAAAAAAATAAAACATACGTTTTATGACATAGGATTTTTAATCACATTCAATTGGAAAAATGCATTTAAGAGCTGAGTTGTCTAGGTTGGTGGGTGTCTAAACTCTCCAGCAGGGCCTGTGAGTAACCAGGGCTGTAGTACCTGAAACAGAGGATACATTTTAACACCGCTGTGCCATTAAGTTCTGTGTTTTAGCTCATTTAAATGACCAGTCTTCTCTAAAACAGCCCTTACTTGACTATGTCGTCAGGGAAGCAGCTGGTGATGGTGTTGATGTGCTTCTGCAGATCAGAGTCAGGCTCTGCGTCCATCTCCAGCACTCTCTTCAGTCCTCCGCTGGTCACAAACACCCGACGGGCCTTGCTGTCGTGAGGCAGCACCTTGTGGAACCAGGAGAGGTTAAACACAGATCTAAGCACACATCTATCATCATGTCTGACTCACCTTGCTGAGCTGGCAGAGGACGTGTTTGAGGATGCTGGTGGGAGCGTCGTAGAGAAGCGGCTCCATGCTCTGCAGGGAGGTGCACTTCTGCAGGATGCCCTTCAGGGCCTTCTTACACTGAAAGGCATCATTACTCTAATTACTCGTTCACTGCTTCCACTGATGCTTTGACTCCATCCTGTCTCTTACTTTGGCCCGCAGGTCCTCTGAGCTGCCAGCATCCATGTAGAGCTCAAGGAGCCGGGGCAGCAAGTTGGCCGTGGCCACCGCCTTGGCATGCTCTGGGGTGTGAGAACCTATCTGACCAATTGACCAGACTGTAGCTGCCTTCATGTGCTGCTCAGACTCCTCAGACAGACACAGGGCCAGCTGTGGCACCCCCTGCAGGACAGGAGACACTGCTCAGGCTGATCTACATACAGAACCAAGAGTCTGCAACAGGGAGGTGTGGCCACCTTAGAGAGGATGACAGCCATGGCGAGGGTCTCACTATGAGCCGCCACATATCCCAGCATCATGATCCCTGACAGCCGCAGATTTCCGTGGGAACTACCCAGGTAGTCGATCACGGCTCCGAGCCCACCCCAGTTCACAATCATCTGGGCCAGCTGGACAAACACACACACCTATGACAAAGGCTTTGTGTATTTTCAAAATTATAGATAAGTTGGTGCCGAGTACCTCCGGTGAGAGTTTCGTCACTTCCCTCAGCAGAGTGGCGACATTCTTCCTGACGTACTCGTCCGGATCTCTGAGGGAGAGCAGAGCGGCAGGGAAGACCTCGGCTTCCAGAACCATTTCAGACAGGCTCACGGAGTGTTTGCTGATGTGGCTGAGGGCCGAAAACACCTGCCTCTGGATGGAGACGCACACAGTCCTCAACATTTAGACACTAAACACACATCTGACATTAACACTGCATTGAGATTTACAGCTGATATATTTTATTATTTGATGTAGCTGCAAAAATCAGCCTGAAACAACTAATAAACATTTTAAAATGAGTTCAAAAAATATTTGGGGATTTTAGAGACTTTTAATGTTAAACACAGACAAAAATCTTACTTTTATGGTTTATATTGTGTTTTAAACCTTTAAATCTGTGACTTGTGAAAAAACTTTATTTGTTGGATTTTCTTAAATTTTGAGGTCTATTCATATAATAATGTTTGACCAAATTACTCATAAATTGTTGAAAATGTAAAATATTTAAGTTTTTCTCTGTTCTGAATACTTTCTTTGCAGATGATCCATCATTTATTTTCCACCCAAAATTCATGATTCTCGTCTCGTCTCGTCTCGTCTTCCTCCGCTTATCCGGGTCCGGGTCGCGGGGGCAGCATCCCAACTAGGGAGCTCCAGGCCGTCCTCTCCCCGGCCACCTCCACCAGCTCCTCCGGCAGGACCCCAAGGCGTTCCCGGACCAGATTGGAGATGTAACCTCTCCAACGTGTCCTGGGTCGACCCGGGGGCCTTCTGCCGGCAGGACATGCCCGAAACACCTCCCCGGGGAGGCGTCCAGGAGGCATCCTGACCAGATGCCCAAACCACCTCAACTGGCTCCTTTCGATCCGGAGGAGCAGCGGTTCTACTCCGAGTCCCTCCCGAATGTCCGAGCTCCTCACCCTATCTCTAAGGCTGAGCCCGGCCACCCTACGGAGGAAACTCATTTCGGCCGCTTGTATCCGCGATCTCGTTCTTTCGGTCATTACCCAAAGCTCATGACCATAGGTGAGGATTGGGACGTAGATCGACCGGTAAATCGAGAGCCTGGCTTTCTGGCTCAGCTCCCTCTTCCCCACGACAGATCGGCTCAGCGTCCGCATCACTGCAGACGCCGAACCAATCCGCCTGTCGATCTCCCGATCCCTCCTACCCTCACTCGTGAACAAGACCCCGAGATACTTAAACTCCTCCACTTGAGGTAGGACCTCTCCCCCGACCCGGAGGTGGCAAGCCACCCTTTTCCGGTCGAGAACCATGGTCTCAGATTTGGAGGTGCTGATCCTCATCCCAGCCGCTTCACATTCGGCCGCGAACCTACCCAGCAAGAGCTGAAGGTCAGAGCTGGATGAAGCTAGGAGGACCACATCATCCGCAAAAAGCAGAGACGAGATTCTCCTGCCACCAAACTCGACACACTCCACACCACGGCTGCGTCTAGAAATTCTGTCCATAAAAGTGATGAACAGAACCGGTGACAAAGGGCAGCCCTGGCGGAGTCCAACCCTCACTGGGAACAGGTCCGACTTACTACCGGCTATGCGGACCAAACTCACGCTCCTCTGGTAAAGGGACTGAATGGCCCTTAACAGAAAGCCACCCACCCCATACTCCTGGAGTGTCCCCCACAGGGTGCCCCTGGGGACACGGTCATAAGCCTTCTCCAAATCCACAAAACACATGTGGATTGGTTGGGCAAACTCCCATGCCCCCTCCATCACCCTTGCAAGGGTATAGAGCTGGTCCACAGTTCCACGGCCAGGACGAAAACCACATTGCTCCTCCTCTATCTGAGATTCAACTATCGATCGGACCCTCCTCTCCAGTACCTTGGCGTAGACCTTTCCAGGGAGGCTGAGGAGTGTGATCCCCCTATAGTTGGAACACACCCTCAGGTCACCCTTCTTAAAGATGGGGACCACCACCCCGGTCTGCCACTCCCTAGGAACTGCCCCCGATGACCACGCAATGTTGTAGAGACGTGTCAACCATGACAGCCCTACAACATCCATAGCCTTGAGATACCCAGGACGAACCTCATCCGCCCCCGGGGCTCCGCCGCTGTGTAGTTGTTTGACTACCTCAGCAACTTCTGCCCCCGAGATCGGACAGTCCATCCCCAGGCCTCCCAGCTCTGGTTCCTCCTCGGAATGCGCATTGGTGGGATTGAGGAGCTCCTCAAAGTATTCCTTCCACCGTCCGACTATAGCCTCAGTTGACGTCAGCAGCTCCCCATCCCCACTGTAAACAGTGTGAGCGAGTTGCTGCCTTCCTCTCCTGAGGCGCCGGACAGTTTGCCAGAACCTCTTTGGAGCCGATCGATAGTCTTTCTCCATGGCCTCACCAAACTCCTCCCACGCCCGAGATTTTGCCTCGGCAACTGCCACTGCTGCACCCCGCTTGGCTATCCGGTACCTGTCTGCTGCCTCCGGAGACCCACAGACCAGCCACGCCCTGTAGGCCTCCTTCTTCAGCCTGACGGCTCCCCGAACCTCTGGTGTCCACCAGCGGGTACGGGGGTTGCCACCACGACTGGCACCGGCCACCTTACGGCCACAGCTAGCAACAGCCGCCTCGACAATCGCAGAGTGGAACAAGGCCCACTCGGACTCAATGTCCCCCACTGCTCTCGGGACGTGGTCAAAGCTCTGCCGGAGGTGGGAGTTGAAGACCGTCTTGACAGGTTCTTCTGCCAGGCGTTCCCAGCAGACCCTCACTATGCGTTTGGGTCTGCCAGGTCTACGCGGCATGTTCCCTTGCCATCTGATCCAACTCACCACCAGGTGGTGATCAGTTGACAGCTCCGCCCCTCTCTTCACTCGGGTGTCCAAAACATACGGCCGCAGGTCAGATGATACGACTACAAAATCTATCATCGACCTGTGACCTAGGCTGCCCTGGTACCAAGTGTACCGGTGGGCATCCTTATGTTCGAACATGGTGTTCGTTATGGCCAAACTGCGGCTTGCACAGAAGTCCAATAACAAAACACCGCTCGAGTTCAGATTAGGTGGGCCGTTCCTCCTAATCACACCCCTCCAGGTCAAGCTGTCATTGCCCACGTGAGCATTGAAGTCCCCCAGCAGGACAATGGAGTCCCCTGATGGAGCACTATCTAGCACTCGTCCCAGGGACTCCAAAAAGGGTGGGTACTCTGAACTGATATTTGGCCCATAAGCACAAACAACAGTCAGGACCCGTTCCCCGACCCGAAGGCGCAAGGAAGCTACCCTCTTGTCCCCCGGGGTAAACCCCAACACACAGGCAGAGAGTCTCGGGGCTAACAAAAAGCCAACCCCAGCCCTCCGCCTCTCACCCGGAGCAACTCCAGCAAAGTAGAGTGTCCAACCCCTCTCCAGGTCTCGGGTTCCAGAGCCAATGCAATGTGTCGAGGTGAGTCCGACTATATCTAGCCGGTACCGCTCAACCTCTGCCACAAGCTCCGGCTCCTTCCCCGCCAGCGAGGTGACGTTACATGTCCCAAAAACTAGTTTTCTTGTCCGGGGATTGGACCGCCAAGGCTCCCGCCTTGGTCTGCCACCCGATTCGCATTGCACCGGACCCTTCATGTTCCTCCTGCGGGTGGTGGGTCCACAGTTGGACGAGCCCATGTATCCGGTTCGGGCTGGGCCCGGCCGGGCCCCATGGGCGAAAGCCCGGCCACCAGGCGCTCGCTCACGGGCCCCAACCCCAGGCCTGGCTCCAGGGTGGGACCCCGGTAACCCTCCGGGCCGGGTACTCCGACTCTGCATTTTAACCGCCATGAAAGATCCTTCGAACCGTTCTTTGTCTCACCCTTCACCTAAGACCAATTTGTCATGGGAGACCCTACCAGGGGCACTAAGTGCCCCAGACAACATAGCTCCTAGGATCATTAGGGCACTCAAACTCCTCCACCACGATAAGGTGACGGTTCAAGGAGGAGAAAATTCATGATTCATTGAATCAAATCAAATTCTTTTCAAACACCTTAAAGCTAAAATGGTTGATCATAATCAGAATAGGATTAATTTTGGATCATGCAGGAGCGTCAGAGCCTTACCTTGAGTTTGGCATCTGGACTGTTGGTCATCTGAGCCAGGTAGGCCACGGCGCCCGTGTCCACCACGGCTTGGGCAAGCTCTGGAGTGTGTTTGCAGATGTCGCTGAGAGCAGAGACTGCGATGCGTTTGAGAGACACATTGGGCTCCAAAAGACACAACACCAGCAAGGGGACGGCTCCTGCGTCCACGACCAGCTGAGACAGACCTGCAGGGTGGATTCAGTGTTTAAACATTAGCTCAGGTAAAAAGTTCAAAACATCTGCAAGAATCCTGGAGGGGTGCATGTGAAGAGGGTCCTTACTAGCATCGTGTTGCACGATGGAGCCCAGAGCCCAGGCAGCCGCCTCCCTCAGGCTGGGGTCAACCTCCTCCAGGCAGAGAACCAGGCTGTCCATCCCCCTACTGTCCACCACAGCCTGGGACAGCTCAGAGGAGTGTCTGGCCACCGCACGCAAAACAAGCGCTGCTGTTCTTTTAAGCATTATCTGCACAGGAATCAGCAGAAATTATTAGAAATGTCAAGATTGTTAATACAGCTGGGAAATTTTCAAATAATATAATTACTGTTGAGTTATTTCTATTCAATCTAAGAAAACTGTTTTTAGTACTTCTTTTCATTATTGGCTCAAAAACATCTGCTGCTAGAGGAGCAGCGGCTCTATTCCGAGCCCCTCCCAGATATCGGCGCTCCTCCAACGTTTAGGTAGAAGATAAAAATAGCCTCAGTGGGAAGAGCAGGGCCAAAGGTTTCCCAGCAGGACATGGGTCAAACCCTCATGCCACATTCACTGGCTTGGGTTCTTCTTGTGTCCATGCACAAGTAACCATCAGAGAAAGCTGAGAGTGGTGAATAAATCCAGAGGATGTGATGCTTACGTTCTTGGAGCCCAAAGAGAGGACCAGCTGGGGCAGGATGCCCTCCCTCACAACAGCCTCAGCCAGGCTCCGGTGTTGGTCGGCCAGCCGGCTGAGAGCCAGAACGGCAGCCTGCTGGATGCTGGTGACCTCATCCAGCATCAGGGGACGCAGCAGGGTTATCACACCTGGATTGGGGGGGGGGGGGGGGGGGGGGAAGGTGATGACTAGACCCAGCTGCAGATGTCACAGCGTCTCTCACTCATAAAAATTACCTGCATTTATAAGGATTCCTGTATTTTGTGGTCTGCTGGCCAGATCAGCAACACTGCGCACAAAATGCAGTCTTGATTTCTGGTACTGCTCAAAAACTGTAAACAGAGATAATAGTTAGTCAGGTGGCTCGTTTCTTAGATGTGCAGGTGAACAACAGGCGTCTCACCTGAAAGGATTTGCCGTTGGCTCATTGTGACCCTGTTTTTAAAATGACTCATTTACAAGGATTATTTTCTAATCTGCAGTCGATTTATCCACTCAGACTAATCTGTTACAGGTTTTTCAGGCAGTGTTTTTGAAACGCATTCTTGAAGAGTCGAGTTGTTTGATGTTGCCATGGCAACATTCAGGAAGCGGAACTGTTGTCATTCAAAGATTGTCTATTGTAAAGCAGAGCGCTTACTCGGTTCTGACTGTTGACTCAAAAGTGAGTTTATGGTTATGATGTTTTTGTTTAGAGTGAGAGCTCTGTCGCTGTTACAGATCGCTGTTCTCCTCTTTTTGTAAATAAATAAACAAATGATGTATCTGATCTCTTTCTAAAATCTACTAATTTTGATTTATTTATCCATCTTTAATAATTACCTACTTTTATTCTCCAAAAACACATGCAATGTTTGAATAATGTGCTCTGCTTTGCTGGGAAAAATATTAAAGACATCATCACAAAGAGAATCTGGCTTTGTATAGCACGTTTAACAATAAAATTTATTTACTTCATTAGTTTGTTAGTTAATTGAATGCAATGCGCTATAAAAACATGTACTGCAATTTTGCAAATTTGTTTTGTCATTTCCACCTTAGATGTGTTGCTTTCTCTGCCTGATCTGCATGAAAAAAAAATGTAATAAATGAATATGTTTAATATATAATCTTTGTACTGTTAGACTCACATAGCTAAAACCCTAACCTGGTTGCTTCTGCTTCCTCTTCACATCTTGCTCGGCTTTCAATCAGGGTTACTGAGGAATGAAATAACTCGTATGAGTGATTCTGCATTGCTTAATAAAAACCCACAATCAATCAATTGAAAATAAAATCTGAAACAAATTAACAGTTTTTCTTTTTTTTTTATTTTATGCCAATGATTCAAACTCATATGCAGAGCCATTTAAAAGCTAACAAAATTAAGAAAGGTTACTGTAAAGCTCTGGGACGTCATTTAAAGCAAGTCATTTTATATGCAATTTTTGCAATTAAAAAAGAAAATCTTGATGGGAAAATGTGAGCAAACTCTGACCCTGGCGGTTTAACATTTTGTAGACTGGTTAGCGCAGTGGATGAGATGGAAAATGATGAATTAAAGCCTCATTTTCAGACTTGTAGACTCTCTCACACACCACCCTTGTTTCCGAACTGAGAATGAGAAACCTTTAAAACAATATTGCCTATTATTTTTTAGTATATCACGCTACCTTCATGTACATCTTCAAATGACTTATTGGTGCAGTATTTTCCAGTGAGCTGCTGCACACTTTTGGTTTTATTGAATATTTTATAATTAATTTTATGCTTAGATCTGGAATACCTGAGCACCATAATAAAGTTGTTTTGGATAGTATCAATGATCATTGCCATCTTCTTCTTTGCCTCTATCTGCCCACATTTTTTTCATTTTTTTTAGTCTGCTGTGATCACCCCAGATCACACAGCCCACTAGCCTAGTGAACTAGACCAAATTCTTGCTTTGCAAAGTTTGCAAAGTTAAATAATACATTTATTTAGTTTGGCTTGCCAGGCTAACAGCCCACATGTGCCTGCGTACAAACCACAAACGTCTTTATGTCAGTATTCATTTCCATGATTACCTGTGAAATGCCACTGATCAGCTGGCTTGTTAATATGCAAAGTATTCATAAGGTCCTTTGCATTGACCATTTATGGTAGAAAAAGGGTATAGGAGGGATTTGATCAGAAAACACATGAGCACATCTTGGAAAAGTGTGATTTATAAAGCAGGAAGTATGTGCAGCTGTGGGTCGATGTAGGCAATGTTTTACAGGTCGGATAATTCATTTGCTCCAGTAGGCTACTTTTTTATTTCTGAGCTACAAAGTTTTATGAATACGGCCCCTGATCTTTACACTTGGTGTACTTTTTTGTATTTCCCATCCTTCCTGGGTAGTTTATCCCTAGCAAACTGCATTTTAGTAACATTTCAACGATGAAGCATTAACCCTTTGATGCATAATGGTCACTACAGTGGACAGATACTCAAAATTGTTATTTATTTGTTTTTGCTATTAAGCACAGCTGTTGAAGACTTTATTGCATTTGAGCCCCTCCATTTGGACTTCAGTAAGCTAAGCCAACATATTTCATGCTAAGAATGCACGCTGTCCACTGAAGTGGACATGTAATAAATTATTTGTAAATTATAAAATTTTACAAAAAATATTTGTTGAAATTTGTTTCATTCACACCTAAAGATGAATGAAAAAAATTGTTTAAAAAATCATGGTTGAAGATTTCATAATTCATGCATCAAAGGGTTAATTAAAAATCTTATCGCTTGACCGTGTCACGTGCCTGACAAAGAGTTCTTCCGGAAGAACCGTTCAGGAAAACGTTCCGGTGTTCTCCGTCACTTCCGCCGCGGCTCCTGCTAGAAGTGGGAGGGTGTAGCTTGGTGTTGATTTAAAATCACGTTTATGTTGTGTTAACAATCCAAGTGGACATACCACCGCTGCGTAAGTACTCCGATGGTGTGTTGTTGTGAAGGTCCGCCGTATTATGGTTGAAAAAAAGAGTTTGTAAATAAGGTTAACTCCGGTTAGCATGCTAATCTAACAGAAGCTAATGTTTGTCTTTTTTGCCCAAAACAGGTCCGTGGATGCAGTTTACTCACACTCACGCACTGACGGAGCACAGTGTGTTTTCTTATTACTATAGGTAGGCTCAGATGCGTGCATACAACATGTTTCATTAAGGTGTTGGTGTAGTGCAAAGAAGAGTATGCCTGTTGAGATTGGCGTGCCATGCATATACTAATGGATTACTGCGTGTTTGTTTATTATGCCAGATCGCTGCCAGTAAAGAACGCTGAAGAACAGCTGCGACAGGGTCACTCTTCAGAGAGTACGAGAAAGATCTGGATGGTATTGTGACAAAGTCCATCACAGTGAGGCATGATGACAATGATTGTTGTGGAGGGGCATCTTCCCCCAAATTCAGTAAGGTCCTTGTTGGACTATCCTTTCAAGAGAAGGACGATGGAAGAAAAAATTCTCGTTAAGGAGCTGGGACCCCACAGGCCTGAAATAAACCTCCAGCAGAGATCCACGGAGAAAGTTAAAGCCTACAACAGGACTTTTTGCAGGACTTGGTTCCAGCGTAAGTCTTGGCTGACCAGCTGTGCAATAACCAACGCACTGTTTTGTTTCCCCTGCATCCTTTTCCAAAGTGGTAAGTGTGATTTGGCGTGGACACAATCCGGACAAACTGACTTGAAGCACCTCTCCGAACGCATCAAGAAACATGAAAGATCAAGAATTCACATGGAAAACGGTATGCAGCTAGCTGTGCTAGGGAGAGTTAGCATAGCGGCCCAGCTAGACGAAGGCCATTGCATTGCTGTAAGGAGACACAATGAAGAGGTGGATAAAAACCGTCACATTTTATCTAAGATTATCGATTGTGTTAAATTTTGTGGTGCGTTTGAGCTAGGAATGTCAGGGCATGGTGAAAGTGAATCCTCAGACAATCCCGGGATTTTCAGAGGCCTGGTTGACTTGATGGCATCCAATGATCGAGGTTTGAGGGAACACCTTGAAAGTGCAACTGTGTTTAAAGGCACTTCGACAACGATTCAGAACGAGCTCCTAGACTGTGTGCTGGCTGTTCTGAGAGAACGGATCGTGGAGGAAGTAAACACAGCGAGCTTTCTAGCTATCCAAGTTGATAAAACTACTGACATCTCCTCACACTATCAGCTTGTCCTGGTACTACGATACATAGACAAACGCAACGATGTACAAGAACGTTTTTTTGAGTTTATTAAGCTACCCAATGACTGTGCAGACCCAGTAGCCAACACATTATTGGAGAGGCTACACATCATCCTTCCAGAGGGACAAGAAAATAAACTGATCGCGCAGGCCTATGATGGTGCCGCAGTAATGAGGGGTACCACTGGGCTGCAGCATAGGTTACAGCTCATCTATCCACATGCTCACTACATTCACTGTTATGCCCATCAGTTAAACCTGGTAATGCAGCAGGCAACCTCCCACATCCCTGAAATCAGTCGCTTTTTTTCTGACATGGCAGGATTTGGTTCTTTTTTTGCTAAATCACTCAAAACGGCTGCTGTGCTCGGTGAGGTGACTCACCAAGTGCCAAACACATTAACATGCTGGAATTTTGGCAGTGGGGCCGTCAGCACTGTGTATGAGCACAAGGACGATCTGGTGAGATGTTTTGAGACCATCCGGGACAGAGAAAGCTTTGATGACACTACGACACGAGAGGCGGGCAGCTTTGTGAGAATGCTGGAGGATGAAACTTTCTGTTTCTTCCTTTCCTTGTTTCACAAGATCATGCCACATGTGGACTTGCTGTACAGCGAGTTACAGAAGACGAACATTGATTCTGACTTCATTGCTGGTGTCATCCAGAATTTCATTAACAGCATGCAGACTATCAGGTAGGCTAAATGTGTTCATATGTAGTCTAGCCTCATTACGCATTGTTTTCAAACGATGAATCCGTTAAGTTGATAAATATAATTGCTATAAAACAACATTAGGTTTGGTTAATATATCCCTAGACAGTTTTTATGACTTATTTATGAAACTTCTGTTTTGGATCAGAGAGGCCATTCCTTTTCTGGTTAAGGAGGAGGCATTTGTGGTACCTATTCAGGAGCCACCCAATAAGAAATGGAAAAGAATGGGAGAAGACATGCAGCACCATTTTGCTCTGGAGGTAAACACTTTGATTTCAGATCATAAAGTGAAATCTTATGTGGATGCAGGCCATCTGGGATGGTGGTCTAGTCTAGAATGAAAGGTGCGTTGTCATATTATGATATGAATAAAGCCTGGTTCGTGCTTCTCCGTCAGCTCCGCAAGGGACAGACATGCACGGATTGACGGAAGCGTTTTGCTCATACTTCTCCGTCTCCTGGAGAGTGTTGCAAAGCAATTGCCCGCCAGGACCACAGAGGGCGTAGCGCTTTTCTGTGGTATCCTGTCATGTATCGGTCCAAGATAGTGTGTTAATATTGTGTGTTTTGTGTATATAAGAGACTTTTTAACACAGACATATTTGTCTCTCATTCTCCACCTCTTCATGCGCTCGCCACCTCTAAACCCACGTTTCCTGTCATTTCCGTCCACAAATAAAATGCTTGCTGCATATCTTTTCACTCCTCCAGTCATGGGAGAATGAAACATTCATGTTTTTAGAGTGTTTTCGCGAGGTATTCTTCAAGCTTCTCCGTGTCTGCCGCTTGTTATCCTCGGCTCTCTTTATGTTTTTGAGGGCGCAATGGCGGCGCTGTAGACAACAGCGGCGTCCTGACCAATCACAAGCTTGCATTGTCTGTCTCGACTGACGGATGTTTAGAAAAGAGAGTTCGACTCCGTCCGTCCTTGCGAAGCTCTCCGGCAGCTCCGCAAGGACGTTGCGTGTCTCCGCACTGACGCAGACGGAGAAGCATGAATCAGGCTTAAAGCTTTAATGACCACTGCAAAACAAGACTGAGCTCTGGTATTGACGAAGGCTTTTGGACTAATGCGAGAGAACCACTTCATTATTTTTCCAATTTTTTTATCTCCACAAAATATTCACTAAATGTTAAAATGTTGTTAGGGGTATGAAATAAAATTCAAGCTAGCTTGTTTTGCAAACTTGCGAATGTGTTTTTGCTTGTGTCAAGCCATTAAACTCGAAAGAGAATAGTTGATCCAACTTAAATTGGTGACACGAATTTGAATAAAGTTTATCCAAGTTAATTCATTCAACTTGACAGCTTATTGAAAGCAATTTCTGAAAAACAAATGAACTATTCTCTTTTTGAGTTTTCACAGTATAGGCTAGCCTAGCCTTTCCACCGGATGCATAAGTGGTGCGTGATGTAAAAAAAAAACGGTAACTATTCAGCATATAAAAGATGGTGAGACATGTGATGACTTCATTCTCCCCTTTTAAATATTTTATTTCATTACATAGGTATGTGACACCATCGTGAGCCATGCCAAGGAGAGGTTTTCTTTCACCAAACACCTCATCAGTGCCACTCTGGTGCAAGCAAACTTCTTTCGAAAACACAGCAGAATGTTCCCAGACTCGGCTCTGGACACTGCGCTGGAAGCCTACCCGTTTCTGGACAAGGCCAAACTTAAAACCGAACTGTCCCTGATCTATGAAAATGAGGAGTTCCATAGTTGCAGTGGTGCAGTGGCACTCTTTCGAGTTTTGATGGAAAACAACCTTCAAGACATTTTTACAGAGACTGTAAGTCTTCTGAACATCGTCATCACAACACCCATGAACACATCAGAGTCGAAGAGGTGCTTCTCTACCTCAAACAGGATAAAAGTCTTTCTTAAAAACACTTTGGCGCAGGATCGGCTCAATGCTCTGGCTATGCTCTCCATAGAGAAAAAACTGACCCAGGACATTCGTGATTTTAACACTAAGGTCATTGAGAAATATGCAGCTCAGATACACAGACGAGAAAAGTTCATGTACAAATAAAAATCTTCTATCCCAAACGTACAAACATACATGGATTTTTTTTTTTTTTTTTTTTGCAAACACAGAAATACTCCTGCCTTCCTTAAGGTTTTTTGTATTTGATACTACTCATTTCCCAAGTATAAATTAAGTCTGACATTACTGTAAATTGTGAGTTGACTTTGTAACTAATGCTTTTGGGAAGAAAAATTAATTACTTTTGTGGAATTTCTGTCATCTTCTGACAGGTTTCTTATACCTTTTGTGTAAATCCAATGTTGTTTCCACCCAAATGTCATAGCAACAGTCAGACATGATGGTTGTAGTGTGATGGCCTGGTGCGGATTTACAGCTGCAGGACCTGGACCACTTGTGAAGTCTGTCTACTAAAAAATCCTGAAGGAGAAAGCCTCAGATGTGATCCTAGAAAGAGTGCAAAGAAGGCAGTTGGATGAAACAGAATGTACGTACAAAAGATCCTAGAAAGAGTTGGAAAACCTCCACTGTGCCTGAGTTAAAGCAGTTCTGAATAATTCCTCCACAGTGATGAGACTCCTCACTGGTGTCATTAATACTTGATTGCATGTTGCCGTCAATTATTTCACACCCCGTTATTGGGATTAGTGGCAAGTCATGTTGGTTTGGATGGCTTTAACACCAGTAAAGTAATTAAAAAAGATTTGTATTTATTTGGGTTACCTTTGATTTGACATGAGGAAAGAAATATTTTTTACATATCTGTATTTAGCATAATTTAATATTTTAAAATATGTAATATGCTTCACAGTATGTCAGTATAGCTGACGTTTTGCAGCAGACCTGTTCTAAAGTGAAGCAGGGTTCAGGTCAGTCTGACATTGATTTGTTGGTGTGATGAAGACATGACATTTTCAGTGGTTTGCTGGGTTCTTAAGCATACGCATTTCTGTTTAGTGACAGTACTGTAAAGATTTGGTGTAGCCCATCGAAAATATAAAATTAATATTAGTGGAAAAATACAGGAACGTTTAAAACAACAAAACAATCGTAAAATTGTGACAACTAAATAAAAAAGACCCCATAATCATAGCTTTTATATGATTAAATCTTAATATAATTTTTATTTAATGTATGTTGTACCACATATGGCCTATATAATTAAATGTTAGATAATATACATTTTTTTATTTATTGTGCTCTGATTGTAGTACCACAGCGTCTGATAGTCCAATCGCGGTATTTTAGCGCCATCTGGTGGCGACTAACCCGAGTACTGCTGAAAACACATCACTGTCACTTTTAATCGATATGGCTTTAATTTTTGCGCAAAAATTAAATTAAAATATCGATGGTTTACATTTAGAATCGTCTCCGAATATCAAGAACAATCACGAAGATGATAAATGCGTGCAGGACGACAAGTCCCACAAAGCATTGCGGCCGCCACGCGCTTCGTCACCTCTCGGAAGAGGTTTGAGCTTTCTATGTTGTTCGTTTCCATGGAGAGGTCACGCGCACACACCTGCACGCGCTGGGTTTGGGCTAAGTGAGAATGTTATCTGGAGCTATCAGCAGAGCCAGACAACGGAGACAAGCTACTTCTGAACTGGTGAGTTTAAAACCGCCAAGACAGTTTAAAAGATAAGAAAAGAGGCAGGGAGAAAAATGAACGTTGATGCAACTACCAGTAGTCCGAACTACGTTTCTCTCTTGAATTAATTGCGCGTATTGTATTTTATAGTTTTTGTTTATTATTGCCCGACAAATACTACCTAACTAATGTTAGATTATTTTAATTGCTTTATCCCATAGAACGGTTGAAAGTAAGTGCTGAATTAATTCATTAAAATAAAGTTATATATTATTGGTCAAATGGCCAAATGTGGTCATATCACACAGTTATAATCCTTAAATTGAATCTTTTTGTTGTCCACCGGGAAGTGACCTTGATTAGCTCCTAATGTCATGTGGCCTTATTAGACGGTAATTCCTTTTAAATCCCTCCTAGCAGATTGTAGGTCTCTAGGCATCTACCTACTATTCTTCTGCAGCTGCTTGTCTGTCAAACGAGATGCTTTAAATTTGCATTCAGAAATAAGCTGGATGTGATTGAAATGTGTCGAAAGACATTTAAAATCTACATTTGTTTTATGGGTTAATTATTTAGCTTTAAACATTATTTTTGGAATTCTTTGAGAAAAAGGAAATTGTTTTATATTATTGTTTCACCTCTTGCTTTTCTGTTTTTCAAGCATCTATTTTAAGAACAAATGCTAAAGAACATGTGCTTTCTCTACTGTAGCAGACCCATCATCAGATAATGTTCCTATTGGTCAAGAAGGGAAATAAGGTCAAACATATGTCAGATAAGCACATTTACCTCATTTAAGGCACACTGAGCTAATTAGTCATATTTTTGAAATCCTTTTCTTTAGCCAGTGTGTGCTAAAATTACCATTTGCAGGGTGTATGAAAAGCCTCTCTGCCCCTTGTGATACCCTGTTTGCAATTTTAGCCTCCCTGGATCGCTGCCTTGAAGTTTCAAAATCCAAGCTTGACAGCAATCCGTGTTTACTCCTCAGAACAGATGAGCTATACCTCGATAGCATTTATTGTAACATGTTTATCATGGTCTGAGCCTCAAAAGAAACTAAGGAAGCTTTTAGGCCTATGAAACAATAAATAAAAAAATGCCCGACCACAATAGGAGTCAAACATCGGGTTTTCTACATTGTGAGAGCTCAGAGATATGACTCCTGCATGTTTTAGATCATGAACACAGCTGATTTGTTTGATTTAGTGAATAATCACTCCTGTAGAAACAAATTAAGGCTGAGGAGACATTTCAGCAGTTACATTACGGATCTGGTCTTGTTGGCTTTATCAGAACGTGGTCTCCAGCTTTTGCAGAGTGTAAAGTGGCTGGGATGAGAATCAGCTCCTCTAAATCCAAAACCATGATCTTGAATTGGAGAAGGGTAGAATGCCTTCTCCAGGTCAGGGATGAGGTCAATCTTGTTCATGAGCGAGGGAAAAATGGAGCATGTGATCGACAGGTAGATTGGTGCTGCAGTGATACGGGCATTGTACTGATCTGTTATGGTGAAGAGAGAGCTGAGCAGGAAGGTGATACTGTTGATTCCTACCCTCACCTTTTGTCACGAGCTTTGGGTTGTGACAGAACGAGATTGCAGATACAAGTGGCCAAAATGAGTTTTCTCCACACCCTTAGCGATAGGGTGAGAAACTTGTTCATCCGGGAGGGGCTCAGAGTAGATCCGCTGCTCCTCCACATCGAGAGGAGCAAGTTGACGTGGCTCTAGCTTCTGGTCTCCTGCCTCCTGGACACCTCCCTGGTGAGGTTTTCCAGGCATGTCCAACTGGGAGGAGACCCAAGGGAAGACCCAGGACACACTGGAGGGACAATTTGTCTCTCTGCTGGCCAGGGAACACCTTGGGTTTGACCAGGAGGAGCTGGCCCAAGTAACTGGGGAGAGGGAAGTCTGGACCTCTCTGCTTAGGTCCCCACAACTCCAAATAAGTGTCTGAAAATGGATGGATGGATTACGGAAGTACGCAGTGAGGAGAGTTTCTGTTTCGTTTTTATGATGGTGAATTAAATTGGACATTAAGGGGTGCTAAAAGCAAGCCAAAACTGCAAAGTTTATCTTTAAAGCAGAGGAGTCTTTCGTCAGAGGGCACCACCTAGAGGCAGAAATAATGAATCATACATGAAGCCCCGCTCCATACTTCCGTGATTACAGCTGGAAGCATTGCTTCTCCTTTGTGAATGCTGGCTAATGCTAAGTGGCGCTCAATTCAAATAGCATGAGGCTCTATGGGACAAGGACAGGCTTATCAAAATAAAAAAGCATTGATGTATTGCCTACATTATATCACAGAGTACAGGGTCGGACTAGCACTTTTAGGATAAAATAAAAATCCCGCATAATTCCTAAAAGTTGGAAAACTATTTCTGCTTAAACGTATATCCTGTTTTTTTTATTCTCATTCTTTAACATTTTTTATTTAAACACCCTAAATTTAAGTTGGGAAGAGATGCTGGAACACACGGTTTTCTCAAATGCACACACATGCTTCTGCTGCACCAAGGTTCACCCACTGAGGCCCTAGTATACTTGCAGCTTGCCTATATATTTGAGTTTAATATTCTATATTTTGTTCCCTTAAAGCACAATTTCATCAACGCTTTGGACTCATTTCCACTCAAGATTAGCCCAACATGAATATTAAACACAAAACGATGAGCTTTACCTAAAAGGTTTTTGTGTGGTTTTAATTATTCAGAGTACTGAGCTGCAAGTAGTTGCCCGTGCAAAGTTGAAGATGCCGTCAGCAAGGTTTATTTGGCTGAATCTGCAGCATAACAGCTTGAACGCTACCCGATGGTCTCACTCAAAGCCTATTGCCAGGCAGGGTGCTGTGGAGATGGCTGTAGATGCCGGTAAGCGTGTCGGTGATGCAACAGCCTATTTACATCTCTAATCCGCCTGTGTCATCACCCTTGGGTGTTCATGTGTTGAAGCTTCCTAATGTGACACACACCTGATCCTCCTCTATGAGGGGAAAAACAGAAAGGGATCTGTTGGAGAGTTTTATTGACATTTGTATTTGTACTGATGCTGTTGTTCTCACTTTTAGCTCCCTTGTCTCCCGACCCATTTACACCTACAAGACTGAATCGATCACATATTTGAAGATGATTTCTAAAGCCCAAACTCAGGGGGTTTGTGGCACATTGGACAACTTAAGGATCTTCCTTTTGGACCGGAACAACTAAACTGCTCTGGAGATACAAAACAGCCTTTTACCCCAGTTAAAGACAACAGATGACTCAGCACTGTGCTCCCACAGCTCACCTCTCTCAGAACGAGCTTTAGGAAGCTGATGAAGACATTTTGAGACACGATGAATCGCTACACCACCCTGAAGCAGCTGGGTGATGGCACCTATGGTTGTGTGCTGATGGGGAGGAGCAACGAATCTGGAGAACTGGTGGCTATCAAGAGGTGAGGAAGTTTGCTTTTTAATTCGAAAACTTGAATATTTACTTGTTATCTATACCATGCTATAGAGAGTAATTTAGATACAACTGGTTTAAAAAGTCAATTGAAATAATTATGTGATGCCCATTGTGTCAATTTTAATTCAAGTTTCAAGTTTATTTATAAAGCGCCAAATCACGACAAGAGTCGTCTCAAGGCACTTCACATAATAAACATTCCAATTCACAGTTCATTAAGCCAATCAGAAATAATGTTTCCTATATAAGGAACCCAGCAAATTGCATCAAGTCACTGACTAGTGTCAGTGACTATACAGCAATCCTCATACTAAACAAGCATGCAGCGACAGTGGAGAGGAAAACTCCCTTTTAACAGGAAGAAACCTCCAGAGAATCCTGGCTCAGTATAAGCAGCCATCCTCCACCACTCACTGGGGATCGAGAAGACAGAGCAGCACACACACTCACACACACAGACACACACAGACACACACACACACACACACTCACACACACAGACACACACAGACACACACACACACACACGTAATGTGTCTATAGTTATATTGTGATGTCTTAGTAAATATTGTATTTGGTGAAAGATAAACTTTATTGTATTTATTCTAGTGGATCTATAATTAAACGGATAAACTAGTATTAGCACATCAAAAGTCAATGAAAACAAAAAGTTATTATCAGGAGAGAGAGAATGTGTAAGTGGTTAGCAGCAGTGTGCTAGACGATGGCCCCCTCCATGAGGCCACCACAGCTCAGCAGAACGTCATAGTAGCATCTTCTGGGGAGAAAAACACTTACAGAGAAAATAAAGTTAACAGCTGAAATGGCACAAAATAGTACAGTTAAAGAGCAGACTGTATAATAAAGCAGTAGAGTGTGAAAAGTGGTCAGTGTGTCCTCCAGCAGTCTAAGCCTATAGCAGCATAACTACAGAGATAACTCTGGATAATCTATTCTATTTAGATCTCAGCTATGTCAATAACAAATTATTACACATATCTAAATATGACTTGACTTCCCTAACCCTACTCTAATTCTTTCTGGTGGTTTTCTTGCTTGCTTAGGAGTCCCATCTCTTAAGTGTTATATAAAAGCAGAAGCTGGGCCAGGGATAACTAGCCCAAGTCGAGTTTCTTTGCCGTCTGCGTGGCAAAAACCTCACCTACATTGTTTTGCTTCTACAACACAGTTGTGGTGTTCAATAATAGATGGGAAGCCTGGGAGATGAGTCCACTTGTTGATCATTTGGTTTCCATGCAAGACAATACATGTGGTGACGGTGAAAGGCAGTGAAAGTAGAAGGAGGGGTGTGTCGGGTTGCTGATATTGTGAAGGAGACGAGAAAAGGATAGGTTCTCCCCTCAGTTAGTCCTCTGTAACTCCAGGGGAAAGAGGGGGAGGTGCTGTTGAGGAACATCAAGCACCTCCTGACGTGTTGCCACACTTGGATTTGCCAACACTGATCAATAATTGGGGAGTCTCACATTCCTTAGGACTGCTTAACAATGATTGCCTTTTGTGCAAGAGTTTAAACTAAAATTGATTAGAGAGGCCGAGGGAATATTGAAACTAACATTTTGTGTGATTGCACAAATCCATCAGTATGTTTGGGGTAACTCTAATATTGATTGAATTATAGCCTTTTTTTTTGTTCAGTTAGCTCTTGTATCTTGGAGGAGGTATTTGAGCTGACTCCAAAAGGGAATCTGTTAATGTGCATCCCTTGAAGGCTTTCTGATAATTAGCACATGTTTTTGTGTAGATTGAGATATTTTGCTAACCCTACAGATGGAAAGATCAAACTTGCAGCAGAGGCAAAAACGTTATCCTTCCATCTGCTTTCATCCACTTATCCGGGGTCGGGTTGCGGGGGCAGCAGCCTAAACCGAGAGGCCCAGACTTCCCTCTCCCCAGCCACTTGGGCCAGCTCCGCTCCTGCGAGGGAATCCTTAGGCGTTCCCTGGGCAGCCGAGAAACATAGTCCCTCCAGCGTGTCCTGGGTCCTTCTTTAGGTCTCCTCCCGGTTGGTCGTGCCCAGAAAACATCACCAGGGAGGCTTCCCAACTAGATACCCAAGCCACCTCAACTGGCTCCTTTCGATGTGGAGGAGCAGTGGAATCTACTCTGAGCTCCTCCCAGATGATCGAGCTTCTCACCCTATTTCTAAGGGAGAGCCCAGACACCCTGTGGAGAAAACTCCTTTCAGCTGTTTATATCCACGATCTCGCTCTTTCGGTCACTACCCAAAGCTCGTGACCATAGGTGAGGGTTGGAATGTAGATCAACCGGTGAATTGAGTGATGCAGACGTTGTACCGGTCTGTCAGTTCACCGGTTGATCTACATTCCTACGTCTGCATCACGGCAGATGCAGCTCTAACCTATCTATTGATCTTGTGCTACATCTTTCCCTCTGAGATATTTAAACTCCTCCACTTGAGGCGGGACCCCGTCCCTGGCCTGGACGAGGCATAAACATTAATAAACAAATATTATTGTCCACCTTTATATAAACAACTAAGACAAAATATGTTTTGTATTTAATGTGTTTATAAAATAAATGTTTACAACATCAGCTTCTGTATTTGTGAAATCCATGGCCTGTGCGGCTTTTTGTCACAATATAAATTGAAACTCTAGACACATCAGCCAAAATGAAATATTGATGAGGTCACATAAAGGAATTTTATTCAAGGTCACATAAAGGAATTTTATTCAGACAGCAGTGATAATGCATTGTGTGTTAAATGATGTTGCTTATTCCTTTATGTGTTGTTAGGATGAAGCGGAAGTTTTATTCGTGGGAAGAATGCATGAACCTCAGAGAAGTGAAGGTACGGATGGATTACATTTACCAGCAGCATAGATGTAGAGTTTCAGCATCAGTGAAAGTGATTCAATAAAAACGGTTTCACAACTTGGGCAGTGTTGCTAAACACATCGTTTTAGTTCCTGACGCACTTAAAATCTTTCTTCCCTCTTTCCACTTCATCTGTCACTGCAGTCACTGAAGAAGCTGAACCACGCGAACGTGGTGAAACTAAAGGAGGTTATCAGAGAGAACGATCACCTCTACTTTGTTTTTGAATACATGAAAGAGAATCTGTACCAGCTGATGAAGGACAGGTGAGAAGAGGAACGCTACATTCAGAATTACACGCGCTTGTCCGGGCTAAATCACCAACCTCTGCTAAATGATAAGTTTAACCTACTGATGCAGGTAAACATACGTCATTTCCTGTTAAAATCCCTGTAGCCAAGGTAAACAGAAAAGGAAATAAGCCACAGACCTTTTTGGACCTATACAGCTGTCTTTCACCTTGCTTGTTATTATGTGGACTTCTGAAATCACGCGTGGTTTTCTGACTTTGTGGGAGCAGCGAATTGGAACGCTTTTGCTCCCGTTTCACATCTGAAACACTCCCAGTTGTGAATGTGCTTGTGGGTAAAATGTCACTATTACGCTGTGCACCGCCTTCATGTCCAGTGCAAAGAAGGGGGAAGAGTTGAGTTGCTGTTAGATAATCAGGCCAGACATTTGCACATCATGAATATTAATGAGTGAAGCTCCAAATCCTGCCGTTTTTTTGCCCCCGACTTCATCAACTATCTTCTACTTCCTGAAACAGGAGCACCAGAGCTTTTCCTCTCTGAAAACTGCTCCCAATGCATTCATTTCTATAGAGACCACAGCAGATGTACTGAAATAACGAGTGTATGACCCTTTTAACTTGTCTGACCAGTGGTCAAACATTACTGTATAAGAAACATGTCTTTGTTGTGATCATTTCCCTAACCTGCTCCTTAGAATTACATATTGGTTTTATGTTCACAGAAGAAAATTGTTTCCTGAGTCAGTGATAAGAAACATGAGCTTTCAGATTTTACAAGGCCTGTCTTTTATTCATAAACATGGTAGGTGCACCGTGTTGCATCCATGCTTCTATTCCTACTAGAGGTGTCTCATCCTGCAAGATTTACTATGTTTGAAAGGTGAAAATGACACGATTACAAACGGCTCTCATAAATGCTGTAAAAGATCAGAAATAAAATGATTGCTTGGATAATTATCAAATTCTTGCAGTTTGTGATCCCTCCACAACCACTTTCTGCTCTGTATGTGTTGTAAACAGATGTGTGGATGCATGCACGTGTTTCCTTTTACCAGATCTTGTTATGGTTGTATTTTTACGAAGCAAACACAAACGGATGCAAACATGCATGCTCTGTGTAAATGGCCGTGCACCCCCCCATCATAAATGCATGCACATTTCCTCCTAAATCTTTCTTTAATGTCTCTTTTATCCTCTCTTCCCTCTCTTCTTTCTTCGTTTGGATTTGCTGTTAGAGAGAATAAGATGCTCACAGAGAATGAAATTAGAAACATCATGTTTCAAGTTCTGTCTGGGTTGGCTTTTGTTCATAAGCATGGTAAGAAGCTTTATCTTTTTTTCTAGGAGTAGAACAACTTTTAGCTCTTTAGTTTGTTATATTTCATGGAAACAGTCATGTCATGATGACTCATGAGTCACAATGGACTTCCTATGCAAATAAGCGTGTATTATTCTGTGTAGCCACTAGGTATATGAGTGAATTTCCTTAGACATGTTGAGATACCTAAGTCAAAATACATATTATCCTGACATCATAGACTTTTGGCTACACTTGATTAATGCACAGATGTTTTCTTGTACCTAGAAAAAACAATGGAAGGTTAAATGTATGGGTTTATATGTGTTGGGCTTCCATTTTTCTCAGGAACTTGAAATTTGTGACGTAATTAGGCCCGAGCAGCGAAGCGCTGCGAAGGCCTCTTGTATTGGATTTACTCTTGAGCTTACTTCCAGTGTGGGCAAAATATTAATTCAGTTGTGATTTTTTTCAGGTTTTTTCCATCGAGACATGAAGCCAGAGAATCTTTTGTGCATGGGTCCAGAACTGGTGAAAATAGCAGATTTTGGACTGGCCAGAGAAATCCGCTCCAAACCCCCCTACACAGATTATGTATCGACTAGATGGTAAGATTCATGTTTTCCTGTTTGGAAACAATTGAGCATTCTAGCGATCTCAACCAGGAATCAAAGTTCATACTTGCAAACATCACGATGAGATGATCTTTTGTCCTTTTTTCCTTGGACTACATCAATTTTTACAATGTTTAGATGAAATGTTCTGTATTTAGGTACCGAGCTCCCGAGGTCCTTCTCAGGTCGTCTACCTACAGCTCTCCAATTGATCTGTGGGCCGTGGGCTGCATCATGGCTGAACTCTACACCCTTCGACCTCTTTTTCCTGGAAACAGTGAAGTGGATGAGATCTTTAAGATTTGCCAAGTCCTGGGCACTGTTAAAAAGGTGAGAAAACTGTGGACAGAAATAGATGGAAGAGCTCATATTTCCTCCAGGTGCCTAATTCGAGTTCATGTTCAAAGACCAAGTTGACTGAGAAACTGTTATTTTACTTATTTATGAAATACGATCGAAAAATGGAAGTTTCACATGCAAGCTAAACATGACGATAGTCTTCTACCCATATTTCCTTTATTAGCTGCTGACAGCAAATAAATGGGAAAAATAGAAGATCAGAAAAAGCCACACAGATTTATGTCACACTGAAAATTAGTATTCATGGACCCACCCATCTTGGCTGGCGAAGTAAAAGGCTGTTGTTGACTTGGCGTCCAGGAGAGGGCAGAGCGCATCTTGGCTAGTAGAAGCTAACCATTAGCTTTAGCGACTCCACAGCATGGCAGAACTCTTTCATAAATGTGTTGTAGAATATACAGGTAATGCTGTTACAGATGGAATATCCAAGAATATGTGCATTAGGCTATTTCTTTTTTAATGCCTGGTTTGATTGTTTCTCAAACTAGGCGGATTGGCCGGAGGGCTACCAGCTAGCGTCTGCGATGAATTTTCGTTTCCCTCAATGTGTGCCCACCCACCTGAAGACCCTGATCCCCAATGCCAGCAACGAGGCTATTACGCTGATGAAAGACCTCCTGCAGTGGGATCCCAAAAGTAGACCCACAGCTGTACAGGTATCATCACCAAAGTCTTAAAGTCTATGTCTCTGTTAGACGTGAGAGCTTTAGACCAACAGCAGCTTGTTTTTGTTTCTATCCATGGATAGGCCTTGCGTTACCCTTACTTCCAAGTGGGGCAGGTTTTAGGGCCTCGTCCTCAGAGCCAGGAGGTCAAAAAAGTTGAGACCAGGATGCAGGTTCAGAAACAGATGTCTGACTCAAAGACAGATCCTCAGCAGTCTTCGTCTGAGTCCAAAGCCTCCACGTCCTCTTCTAGAAACCAGCAGCAGCATCAGCCTCTTCAGCCAATCCCCCTGCCTCAGTCTGAGAGCAAAGGAGTCCCCACCCATGCAGTGAGTAACTCCATAAAATCATAGCCTTACAATTCAGAACGTTATTATGCAGGAAAACATATTATTTGGATCCTTCATTGGTGTGAAAAACGTGTGCAGAAGGCAGCCTCACTGGGCAGTGAAAACAGTGCTGTAAGCAGCGAGATGGGGTTGCTGAAGAGTGGTCGCCGTCGCTGGGGACAGGCTTTAACCAAGACGTCAGACAGCTGGGAGCAATCCGACCAATCAGAAACGGCTGCCTCCAACTCCAAGAAGCCCAGTCTGGGGAACGCGGAGGAGGATCAGAGCTCTGAAGACCACTGCCCACAGTAAGAACCCCATCTACTTTACCAGTGCTTTAAAGAGAACTTCTTTAAATGTTTAATTCTGTTCTCAGGCCCAAGGAGCAAAAGCCTCTTTACTCGTTCAGGACTGTTACAAAAATTCCTACCAATGTTAAGGTTGGCCAAATGGACCATGGTCTTCGTGGATCTGCAGCACGGCAGCACTATCTCAGCCAGTCACGCTACCTCCCTGGTAGGACAGATTTGTACAAAATTATGATCTCTTGCTTACTTTTCTATATTACTTTTATTTTGTAAAAGAATAAACATGTTCTCACATTTATTGCTTGAAAAGGCTTGATTGGGAAAAATCAAACTTCCTCTGGAGTTAAGGACCTGGGTGGCATGACACTGCGGGATCTGTGGGAGAGCTCTTCCAGTCCTGTAAATAAACCACTCGCTCCTATTGGCAGAGGATTATCCATCTCTAGAGCCAACACAGGTAATGGGGAATTATGTCTAATGCTGAAGTGGGCATTTGGTGTAGCTCGTCATGTCTGACATGAACGTTTTCCTTTCATTTCTTAGTAATCCTTCAAATGTTCTTGTTTGTTTAAACGAGCCTCTGTATCTTTGATGTTCTGCTCCATCACATCTCTGACATCTCTGTAAGAAATATAAAGCTCTGTCATAACGGTGCTAATCCCACCCGGCGTCTCTACAAACACTATTTGTAGCAATATCTTTTGCTACTGCTACAGTTTGTTTAGATTTCTAGCCTAGTTCTGATCATAACTCGTGAATTCCCAGTTCATGTCCCCTAATGGACAACGCTGTGTTGGGAGGCTAAGTGTCAGCAGCTTTAGAGACACGAGACAGGTTTAAATGATTAGTTGTGCGGATCGACACACAATCTGTTCTCCCTTCAGTGCCTGTCTCATTCTTCCAACTTGTCTTTCCCATTTATTATGTATTGATGAGATGAAGACTGTTAAAGATCAGATGTTCCTTCAATGACCCTCAACCTGTCCTCTTCGTTCTACCTCTCAACACTTCCTCTGCATGCTTTGCTTGAATCCGCAGCTCGGTGTAGTGGCATTAAACAACTTCTTTCCTCCATGTTTCTGTCTTGATATTTAATTTTCTTTACTTTTTCTTTCATCTCTGCATGAATGGCTTCTGCTCTTTGGCTGTGAGATTAGAAGAGAATGCCACTAAATCGGTGGATAGCACACCGGAGAAAACTGTTGTCAAAGAGAGAATTCTGGAGAAAATTGATCTGTCCAAAGGTATTTAAGACAGGAGACTTTGTGTCAATATGCAAGAGCACCAAGGGCCCCGTGGTGCTTGTTAACCCATTTACTGCAGTCATTTCTGCTTTGGGGGCCTCAAATGGCATTTGCATTGTTTTCTTATCAATATTTCTAAAATAATCAGTGATGGGAGAATATTTGTTTTTTATAATGTCTTAAATCTTAAATCACGCAAAACTAATCTGGGACACGAGAAATAAAACCAAGGGTCTATTATGTGGTCACGTTAATATCCGCAGCATCCTTCCTAAGCATGAACAATTAGAACATATACAAAGCAACTCTAATATCTCTATCCTGGGAATCTCTGAATCCTGGCTCGCGAGCTCCTCTCCTAAATCTGCAGTTACCTTTCCAGACTACACAGTATTCAGGAAAGATAGAACTGGAGCGAGAGGAGGAGGAATAATAGTTTACATTAAAAAACAGCTTAAATGTGCTATACTTGATTCTCCAACTGATGTAGAAATAGAACATATTTCTGTTAAAATCTCCCTTTCACCAGAAATGTCTTTCACACTGATCTGTCTATACCATCCTCCATCTGCAAAAAAAATTTTCTATGATCAACTACGAGCGCTAATCAAACATAACAGTGTAAACAACAAATCCAACGAGATAATTGTAACAGGTGACTTCAACATAAACTGGGGCTGTAAAAAAGAACAAATCTAAAGCTCATAATGGATGAATTGAATTATAACCAACTTATAGATAAACCCACGAGAATAACAAAACATTCAGAAACCACAATTGATCTGGTCTTAAGTAATAAACCTGAGCGCATCACTAAAACCCACAACCTTATAACGGGCATTTCAGACCATAAGTTTATCTTATTTACCAGAAAGCTTACAAAAGCACAGACAGAAAATAACACATGCAGTTCTTCCAGTAATAGATCGTTCTATAAATTTAGAAAGAATCAGCGAGATAATGTAGCAGAAGCACTAAAATCGACCGACTGGGAACCTCTACTGCACAGTAAAGACCCACAATTCTGTAACAGCCACCTAACTAACTCACTCAAAAACGTTATATCTACTTAATCCTCTAAAGGTCGACAGTGCACAAATAAAACACCTGCTCTGCCGTGGGTAAACAATGAATGCAAAACCCTTATGAAAAAAAGAGATCTACTCCTTAAACAATACCTGAAAACAGGACTAACTCTGGACAGACAGCGTTTCACTTCAATGCGAAACAAGGTAACACTAAGCCTAAAACAAGCCAAAGCTAACGTCTTCATTAATTTAATAACGAATGCCAACGGCAATGGTAAACTCATCTGGCAAAACCTAAATAGACTCCTAGGCCGCCACTCAAACAAAAACATCAAAGTAACCGAACTACATGTTAATGGCACCATTATTAGAGAACCCTCATCCATTGCCAGCACATTAAACATCTTTTTTATAAACTCAGTCAAGGAGATCAGTCAGAAGTTCAACCCCACCATCCCCATCGCAAACACAAAAGATACCGATCAGAACCTTTTGACAATCACCCAAATCACAGACACGGAGGTGGCTAAGATAATTGCGGGCCTAAAAACTCAAAAGCCGTTGACGGATTTGGCCTAACTACCAGCTTTTTAAAAGAACACAGAGACCTCCTTATTCGCCCAATAACACACGTACTAAACATGTCTTTCGAAAGCTCCACTGTCCCGTCAGATTGGAAAATCGCAGCAGTCACCCCAATATTCAAATCAGGCGCTAGAACTGACATGGCCAGTTATCGCCCCATTAGTAAATTCCCGGTTGTGTCCAAAATAGCAGAGAAATGGGTAGTCAAACTTGTAACCGCACATCTTGAGGATACCAAACCATCAATACACAGAATGCAATGCGGCTTCAGATCCCATCATTCTACAGAATCAGCCTTGTGCGTATTAATAAAGAACCTGAAAAGCTTGCTGGACGAGAGTCATTGCGTCAGGGCAGTCTTTCTAGATCTAAAGAAAGCTTTCGATTCAGTTAACCATCGCATGCTATTATCCAGGCTGACTCAATTTAACATCTCCAACCGAGCTCTTCAATGGTTTGCGTCCTACCTAAGTAAACGTAAACAGTACGTGGCCTTTGATGTTACAAAATCCACACATCTGGACTGCGAGACCGGCGTCCTCCAAGGATCGGTTCTTGGACCAATATTATTCTCTCTCTTTATCAACAACCTACCTGACGTGGGATGAGGATCAGCACCTCCAAATCTGAGACCGTGGTTCTCGACCGGAAAAGGGTGGCTTGCCAACTCCGGGTCAGGAGAGAGGTGCTACCTCAAGTGGAGGAGTTTAAGTATCTCAGGGTCTTGTTCACGAGTGAGGGTAGGAGGGATCGGGAGATCAACAGGTAGATTGGTTCGGCGTCTGCAGTGCTGCGGACGTTGAGCCGATCTGCCGTGGTGAAGAGGGAGCTGAGCCAGAAAGCCAGGCTCTCGATTTACCGGTCGATCTACGTCCCAATTCTCACCCATGGTCATGAGCTTTGGGTAATGACAGAAAGAACGAGATTGCGGATACAAGCGGCCGAAATGAGCTTCCTCCGTAGGGTGGACGGGCTCAGCCTTAGAGATAGGGTGAGGAGCTCGGACATTCGGGAGGGACTCGGAGTAGAACCACTGCTCCTCCGGATCGAAAGGAGTCAGTTGAGGTGGTTTGGGCATCTGGTCAGGATGCCTCCTGGACGCCTCCCTGGGGAGGTGTTTCGGGCATGTCCTATCAGCAGGAGGCCCCCGGGTCGATCCAGGACAATCTGGTCCGGGAACGCCTTGGGGTCCTGCCGGAGGAGCTGGTGGAGGTGGCCGGGGAGAGGACGGTCTGGAGCTCCCTAGTTGGGATGCTGCCCCCGCGACCCGGACCCGGATAAGCGGAGGAAGACGACGACGACTACCTGACGTCTGCAAAAATGTCTACACACAAGTGTACGCAGACGATGCCATCATATACCTGCAAGCTAACAACATCAAACAGGCTGGTAATGACCTAACAGCAGCTCTATCATTAATCTACGACTGGTTAAATGAATCTTGTCTCCAACTAAACACTTCCAAAACCGTATGCATGTACTTCACAAAACGTTGTTTAAAACAACAAAAATCAAATGTATTTCTGAAGGGGGTAGAACTTGAGCTAGCACCAAAGGTCAAATACCTCGGGGTCACCCTAGACCCAACGTTAACCTTCAAAAGCCACATAAGAAAAGTAACCCAGATGTTCAAGTTCAATAATGAAAACTTTAACCACATCAGCAACAGTCTAGACACAGACTGCCAAAATCTACTTTCACGCGATGATCAGCTCCCACTTAGAATATGGCCTGACAACTTGGTCGCTCAACTGCCCAACTACACTAAAACCGGTCATAACACAATACAAAAGAAGCCTAAAGCTGCTTGATAAAAACCCAAGGCTCACCGCCATTGCCACGTGTTGAAAAAGCATAAACTCCTCAACCTAGACAATCTAATCAAACTCAAAAACTTGTGTCTAACATATAAGGTACTACACTCTCTCGCCCCACCTCCGTTAAGCAACTTTATTAGATGCAATGGCACCTCAAAAAGAGCCACCCGTGCATTATCACGCAGGGACTTCGTGATCCCTTACAGAAAAACAACATTTGGACAGAAAGTCTTCTCAGTACAGGGTGGCCACCAGTGGAACAGCCTCCCCCAATCCATTAGAAAATGTTCCACTTTTGCCACATTCAAATCGGAAACCAAAAAATGACTCTGGTCAAATCAGCTATGTAACCACGGTGCAAAAACATGATCATGAAACCAAGATATTGTCACTACAAACGCAATTTACGTTTACATTCATGCTATCCTTACATGTATGTTCATTAACGTGCACTGTCCCAAATAAAATATTCATTCATTCATTCATTCATTCAAATTAGGAATGTGTTGGTCCAATACATAAAACTGGGCTTATATTAAAAGAAAGATATTTATTAATTTCCGTCTAGTTGCAGTTTGTGCATCTGTATTGGGAGGGGAGGGGGTTGTTCTTGTGAAACCGGGTCTTTCCACCAAACGCATACGTGTTTTGTAACTATGGCACACAGGAATTAGCCGCTGGTCTAGTGGATAGGTGTTTTTCCACCGGCTGTGAAGCATTGCGTTTTGGATGTGTCCCTGAAGTGTGGTGACATGTCGATCTATTAAATTTACGCTTTGAGTCTGTTTTTTACATACTACGCTTCCAGAACCCCTCAAGCTCAGACCTCGCCAGACAGGAAGTCAAACATGAAAGCAGTGGTAGTCAAGGTAAACGGCACAGAAAAGTAATCACAGACCTTTTTGGATATAAGCTGCCATCTTTCTCCTATCACTGTGTGAACTGCTGAAATCACGCGTGGTTTTACAATTTTCCATGATTCCGTGACCTTCCATAACCAGCTGAGTGGATTGTTTTCGCTGCCGTTTAGTGTCTGAAATCTAGCTGGTGGGGTGGGTAAAACACGTCTGTTACGTGCTACTTACGCATCTAGTTGAAAGACACGGTGACGGCATAAATGTGCATGTTATATTGGTAAATGTCGTTATCGGCCATAGCAGCAATATTAATATCGCATATTGATATCGGCCCAAATAACCGTTAATATCGGTTTATCCGGAGCTTAATTCTTTGAACCTAGTTTCTCATGTATGGCGAAGTTTTGTTTAAATGCTCCAGAAGGTGATGTGTGTCTTTCTACTCTCAAAGGAAACTTTGTAAGCACCAAATACAACCTCTCCAGTGGCTACATCCCTTCTTTCCAAAAGAAGGAGGTCGGCACAGTGGGACAACGAATCCAGCTGGCCCCTCTGTCTGGTCAGCACACAAGTAAGGATTTATTTTAATCCTGCAGAGTGAACAAAGTCAGTTTAACGTTGAAAATCTACTTTCCTTCCTCTGATTTAAATCCTTCATAGCTCCAACTGTTCTGTTTGACAACGCTCTGGGACCTCATTTATCAAGCTTGCTTACGCACAAAACGGGGTCGGAAGACTGCGTAAGCAACTTTCCACGCAAACTTTGGGATTTATGAAAGAAAACTTAGCGGAAAAATATGCGCAACTTTAAGTTGACTAAGGACCTGGCTTACACACATGTTGGACATGGAGAGCACCTGCAGTGCTGCTGCTGAGAAGATACAATTATGAAATCCTGCAGCATTATCACTTGTACTGCTTCGTTTTCACACAGAACAAGACCCTCCACACACACACACACACACACACACACACACAGCCTGAAGCGCAGAATACAGAATGCAGAATATCAGCAGGGGGACAGATTGAGACAGAATGTAATGCGTCTGTGACAGTGTGTGTCCTGTCACTGTGACCCGGTTGATCATGTGCCCTGGCTATTTAGAAAAGGGAGATCTCTGTTTGGCTGACTGGTTAGCGCACGTGACTTTCACCTGAGAGTCTGGGGCTGAATTCCCAATTGGACCATTTTTTTAATATCCGCCACAGATCTCTCTGAAGAATTCACAACATTGACGGCTTCAGCAGCGCTGTGCCACTCCGTGGATTTTCACTTATTTGTTTTGCAAAAGCACTTCCTTTCATTTCTCCACCTCACCCACAGGTACCTCAACTTCTGCTTCTGTTAAATAGCGCTTCCTTGATCTGCGGTCGTGATCGAAATGCTGCAACAAGCCGGCTTATGTTTATGCATGAGATCCACAAGGCACTTTGCATTGACCATTTATGGCAGTAAGTGGGCGTGGTGAGGGCGGGATCTGACTAAAAAGCAGCTGAGAACATTTTTAGTTTCTGATTTATGAAGCGGAGATTGCGTGCAGCTGTGCGTACCCCATGTTTGATAGATCACAAACCTACTTGGCGTGAGTACATTTTTTTTTGCTGAGCTTAAGTACGGTTTTAGTAAGGATTCTACGCAATGTTTGATAAATGAGACCCCTGCTCTTTTCTTCTGACCCCAGTATTTCATTTCTTCATTTTTATCTTCTTACCTTTTAGTCAACCCTTCCTCCTATTCTCCTGATAATAAAAAGAAAAAGTCTGCTAAGCTCAAGCCTCTTTCCAACTCGACACAGAGCGAAACCACTGAAGGTATTGCCATCTGCTTCTGTAATCTATTGGGTCAAAAGTGTTTCTTCTATTTTACACACCCACTCTCCTCATGAACATCTTATTGATTCTGACTCTAAATCTTTATTTCTGGTGAAAAGCCGTTGACCAGCTGCTTTTCCTTTAGATTACGAGGGCTGGAGGAGGCGGACAGACAGGACTCAGGCGAAGGAGAGCGGTTACTCAGCGTTGGGGAAAACCTCTGGAAATCTCCTGAGCAGAGCTCCCGCTGTGCCGCCCGTCCACGGCCGGGTGGACTGGGCATCCAAGTATGGCGGAAACCGATAAACCGGGCGAGAGATCCAACAATCTTGTGAAGTTGGTGTTTAACTTGATGACTCCAATCGTCTCACAGAGGAACCATACATGATTTACCTGATGAGATTGTGTTTTGTAGATTTTATCCAAGAGAATTCAATTCCCATTTTAGAGCTTGCATATTATAAGTAGGATGTGATTTAAAATGTGTTTTTTTAAGTGTTATTTATTTGTAAAGCCTGATTTATTGGAGTCTTCTCAGCAGATTGTGACAAAGCAATGACCCAAGTTGGAAGAAATCATTGGTGTGGTAAAAGCTCCACACCAATCTATTGTATTACACAATTTACACAAAAGAAGCCTTTTGTACAACTTTTGTATTAATAAATGTGTTCAGTTAACAAAAGACACGACAGACATTCTTTTGGAAATGTTATATTTCAAGTTCAAACTGACATTTTTTATTTAAAACACAAAACAATGACAGACGCTGAGAGGTGGATCCAACAGAACAGGTGTTTCAGGAGGACTCTGCTGGTTTCTGGAGCAACGCCAACCCCAGCTTCCCCACCATCAGAAGACTGGAACAGGAAAATATTTGTGAAGCTCGGCTGGATTTCACATGTTTACACAATGTCAAAAATACCGAACCAGACCTCGCTGCTGCTATGAGACCAGCCGGCATGACCTTCCTGGATCCGTAGAACCTCTTTCCCATGATGGCAGCGAGAGTTCCTGATGTGCCTGACATGGAGAACACAAGTTCGTGAATAGAGTCACAATGATTATAGTTTTTTGTTCAAAATATTTTACCAACCTAGTGAAACCCAAACATTATTAGGATCATTGGAGACTTGGTAGGCACCAAATCCTGCAAGTCCCCCAAAGAGAAGACCGGCAGCAAGTGAGGGGACACTGCCTGAGTGAGAGAGACAAGTGTCATCACAAAATACTTGTTTCTATGAACACTTCCACTATTTTTTTCTGTTTAAATAATAAATTGCAATTTTCATGTAACCTGCTATAAAAGTTTACACGTTCAATCAAGTTCTTTAGACAATATTGTCGCTATTATAATCAGTTGGTCTTGTCTTTGGGATTTTCCAACATCCGCCGCTCCAATTTATATTTAGTTCCCTCATTTAGAACAATGTAACATCGGTTTCTATGGGATTATCAAATGAAACTGGACATTTAAACATTAGATTTTTCAGAGAAATTGTGTAAAACAGATTATTTGCGTATAAATGATCATATAAGTAGGATTTTTATAGACTAATGAATACATTTAAAAAATCTGATTCTTCAGCGGCTCTAACAGTCACTACTTGCCAAAACCACCATTTGTAAATATTTTTAAGTATTTGGAATTAAAAATGACATTACTGCAAGAAATGAATCGTATAGTTTAAAAACATTTCTTATAATTTATAAACAAATGAATTGCAATTCTTAGTTCAACTATTTCTGTATCCCAAGTTCTTACATGTAAAAATGACCCAATGATCATTTGAGACATTATTTTGGGAAAATTAAAGATATTTACGTTTAATCAGACACAGCTTAAAATAATTATTCACCTGCTTTTACATAACCAATGACTCCCCCGGATGCGACTAGAGTGGCATATCCATATCCAACCCAGTCCACGGACATGTTGGACACCTGTCGGGGACAAGTGGACAATCACTAACACAGTTAGCAGTAAATATCTACGCCTAAACGAGCTCCTGTTTTTAATCTATTTTTTCTTGCGAAGACTAAACAATGTAAAAGTCTTTTCGACTCTACCTGTAACCCAGAACTGTTACAAAAACTAACGGGACGAAGAGAAAATATCCTTGTTGCTTTGAAGAAATGTTTTTGTCAGCTTGCAGCACAATTTGGCTCTGGAGATAAGTCGCACGCGCTTGGACTAGCATCGTTACAAAACACAGAAAACAATCAAAACAAACAATTTGACACCAATAAAGATGCAGTTTCTTTAAATCTAATCTGGAGTTTTAGATTTACAAGTGAGTAAAAGTTAAAGAAGTCAATACAACGATGTAAAACCTTTTTTGTTTGTCCTCTGCAACGCCACCAGCGAAGGTAATTTGTTGTCCACCCGAGCACAAATAAGTGGTGCACCACGTTTTGCACCCTAAGTAGACGATGGGAAATGTAGGCAGCGCTAATATGTGTTAGGTTGTGAGTTAGGGAGTTGCTGCCCTCCAGTGGTCAAAGCTGGTACTAAACTAAGTTTTTAGAAAATTAGGAGAAAATTTAGCCTCCTAATAGGTGTTTCTAGTCTGCTTTTGAGGGCTAAATCACTCCTACATTTAATCTCAGCCTCCCTTAAGTTTAAGATTAATTTATTAATTGAAATATACAGTTATTTTTAGTGTTAGTGGTTATTTTATTTTAAGAAACCAGTAACAGAAGACCACTGTAGTCATTTTTTACTGTTCGTTCTTTGTCTAAGTAGAGTTTTATAAGACTTACTTTGTAAAAAAAACAAAAAAACAATTGCTTTATATGTTTCATTTAAAGAATAGGGAGTTTGCGCCCTCACCTGGCAAAAAACAGAACACTGATTTTAAGCACTGTTTAGTGAAGAGAAGAAAATGGTTGCTGTCCTCTAGTGGCCCAATCTGGTATTGAACTTAATTTTTAGCTAATTAGAAGAGAATATTTAACCCCTCATAGGTGTTTCTAGCCTGCATTTGACGGGGCTGAATCCCTCCTAAATTAAATCATAGCTTCCCTCAACTGTAAGATTATATATATATATATATATATAAATGTTGGTGGTTATGTTAAGCAACCAGTAACAGAAGACAATTGCAGTTGTTTTTTTACTGTATGTTCTTGGTTTAAATAGACTTTTATAAGACTTACTTTGTAAAAACGATCGCTTTGCGTGTGTCATAGGAGAAGGAAGAGGTTGAGAATGAGAATAAGGGACTGCAGGTATAAAGTTACAATAGTTAGTTAAAAAAACACATCCTGTACAATTTTTCAAAACAAAACAAAACAAAGGCGTTGTGACATCAGCAACAGGCTCATTTAACTAAAAACGGAAATTAAAATTATGCTTTATGCAACAGTGTTCTAAAAAACGGTATGTGCAGTGGGGAACTGGCCAAAAGTACTGGTACGCAAAAGTTTCTTGTAGGTCAACTGGATGATAAAAACTATTTTTAAGGGATTTTTCCGCCATCTAGCGGATTAGAGCTGTTATTTCAAGCAGCGTTCGTTAAGCTAAACAATAACCCAGTAGAATTTCCTGTAGATACCTTCAAAATAAAACACACCGCTTTAAAAATTCTACGTGGTTTTAAATTGGCATTAACAGCACATGTTGTTCAAAAAAACGGGGAAGCCTGAATGTCTTCACGTATACAAACAACATAACTACTAAAACTACTTAAATCTATGTTAAGTATCTGTGTTCAACTAGAATAAATAATGAGCTAAAGCAAGAATTATTAGCAACTAGCTAACAGCACTACAAACGTTGATCATTCGCCCTCTAGTGGCCAAAAGGTGAAACTAAATACACAGGGATTTTACTCTTAATAAATGAAATAAGGTTATTAATATATTTTATAAAATAAATGTATTTAGTTTCACATTTTTACCAGCATAAGCTTATGATTTATAATCAAACATTCAGATATAAAACTATTAGTTTAGAGATAAAGAAAAATACCCACCTACATCCAATAAACACACTAAAACATTGATGCTGACATAGAATTTTTTAAAGGTCTATATTTTGTTTTAAACAAGGAAAACTAACTTTGGCTGTCCACAATGAATAATAAAAAAACCTATCAAATATAATAAAACTTACCAGCAACAGAATTTAAATGCAGTTATTTTTTTTACTGTTTGCTCTTTGTCTAAGAAAACTTTTAATTTAATTTCTCATAATCTTTCATTTGATTTGATTGATGACCACATACTCTGTGGATTTGTATGTTTTATTTAGGTCAACTAGATTGAAACACAACTCAATCCCTTAGTTTTTTTTTTGTTTGTTTGTTTTTTCAAAACTTTATTGAACAAGGTAACTCAATCCCTTAGTATCTGGTTTTGGACAGTAAGGATTTGTCCGCCCCCCAGTGGACACAAGCTGATACTACAGGCAGTGTTGAAAAAGCTAAACAAGAGACAACACCTTACCACTTCCTTTGGATTCCTTCAAAGTAAAACATACCACTTAAAAATTACTTTGGGTTTTAAATGAGCGTTAACAACATAGTTAGTCTAGATAACAGGAACACCCGAACGCCTTCACTTATATAAACTTCCCAGCTACTAAAACTCAAACTAAATTAAATTATTTGTGTTCAATGAGAATAAATCAACGAGCTGAAGCAGGAACTAGCAGCGGCTAGCTAGGCTACAAAACGTATCGGGCCATGCGCCCTCTGGCGGCCACGGGGCGAAAATAAATCCACGTTACACTTGGAGGGATTTCAAATTAAGTTATTAATATGTTATATAAAATAAATACAGGTGTATAGTACCTAATCAAACAAGTAAGATATAAAACTATTAGTTATTGGTTCAAAGACCAATTAATACCCAACTGCATCTAATAAACACACTCATTGATCATAGACGTTGATTTGTTTTTCTTTAAAAAAGGGTTCATATTGTGTTCTGGGCATGAAAAGCATTCATGTATTTGTATTTCACAGTAAATTAAATAAAAAAACCAATTTGTTAAAAAAGCTATTGCAAAGCTGAGTAAATGCATTGACCCCAACAGCTGATTTAAATGGATAAACCTGCTTAGTCAGATAAATTGAGTTTATATGCATACATTTTATTTGTATGGTTTAAAGGGCAAAAGGAGAATAAGCAAAATTTAAAAACTACACTTTAAAATAACTGAAGGTAGAAGAAACACATTTCCAAATCACTCTTATTCATAATAATGCTTCAGTAACCTTCCAGTAGACAACACATTACTGTTAGAGCAGTCACATAAATACAGGCTGCGTTTAACCCTGAGGGTAATATTAGTACACCATTTATTTCAGAAAGATTTGACCACCTGTATGCTTTAAGCGTACTAATTTAAAAGACATGTGACATAAGTGTTCCTCAGTGAAAATCAATGTAAAATTTTTAAATACAATTTTTCCCACATTTGATCAGTTCCTTATGTGTTTTGCTCATTACTGTAGTTTTATACACCACACTGTGATTACAGCATCCAGCTTCCTCTGAAAAATGAAAGCTGCCTTACTATCACTTAGGGTTTTCTCTGCCTGACTAATGTGTCATTTTGCCAAATCCCCCCCCCACACACACACACACACACAAATAAATAAAAATTAAAACAAAGAAAATCGAACTCCAAGACTTTTGTAAACGTTTGCAGCCCTGTTTATTATTATTATTTGCACGTCATTTAATACAATTTGTGTGCATGAATAAAAAGTAGGCTTACATGCTGCGCAAATGTCCATTCCAACAGTTGGAATCCAACTCAACATTCACACTAAACTGAGCTAATCAATCTTTTTTGTAAAAGCTTCAGAAATAAGTGGGAAATGTTGTTATTTCGACGGTCGAAAGAGGGCGCGAGAGGACTGCATCAAGAACTGTGCCGCTTCATGAGGATTTACCTGGACATCTAGTCAGTGAATTACGGTAGGGAAGGGGGGGTCCCCAAACGTCACTGTTTTATTTGGTTATTTTTAAATAAATAAATAAATAAATGAATAAATAAATGAATAAAGGGGTTTTTAGGGGGTTTAGGTTAGAAAATGGATTAAAAGTGAAGTCCTCAGTAAAACGATTCAACATTTAAACATTTCATATTGATTTTCTCATAAGCTTCTTTTAATTAATAAAATTAGTTTTCAAAAGTTGATTTTTATTTAACTGGAGTGGATTTTCTGTTCTCATTTCACAGCGGATCTTAGGATCTTTTTTCCGACACAAAGTGGCGCTATGATACAATTTACTGTCCAGAGGGAGCAGCGATGATCGAATGAAGCCGAAGCCTCTCATCTGGATATAAAAGCAACTTTTAATCTCAAGGAGACATCCGCTGCTGTCCGGAGACACTTTAATAATAGGAAGCAATCTTTTCCTGTTCGTTTTTCCTTTTTTCTGAACCAACATGTATGACAAAGAAACAAAATACAGAAAACAATCATTTTACAACAACAAAGATTAAAAGATAATATTTTAAAAGATCTCTTTTAGGAAATCTGCATGTCTTAACCAACTGGACATCAGCTAAAACAAAAACACCTCATGCCAAAATAATAATACAAAACTCTCCTGAGCTGCAAAATAATAATAATAATAATAATAATAATAATAATAATAATAATAATAATAATAATAATAATAATATGTAGCAGATTTTAGACGCAGCTTCAGGATGTAGCCGGGGCCGTGCTGTTCATAAACCAGCCTCTATCGCAGAGCCCATAGAAGCTTTAGACCCCCCCCCCTTCTCCTCCACACACACACACACACACACACAAACACACTCTCTCTCTCTCTCTCTCTCTCTCTCTCTCTCTCTCTCTCTCTCTCTCTCTCTCTCTCTCTCTCTCTCTCTCTCTCTCTCTCTCTCTCTCTCTCTCTTCCACCACCTTCCTCTAGTTGTTCCAGGCTGAGTGTGTGTGTGTGAGTGTGTGTGTGCGCGCGCGCGCGCGCGTGTGTGTTTGTGTGTGTGTGTGTGTGTGTGTGTGTGTGTGTGTGTGTGTGTGTGTGTGTGTGTGTGTGTGTGTGTAATTAACACGGTTTGCCTTTGAAGTCTTGTTTTAAATATTAACTGCAAATACACTTCGTTTGGAATTAAGCAAATAATCAGAAAATACAAGAAAACAACAAACATATCTGGACCTGTTGGAAAACTAAGTAAATGCTCGACTTTGTGGCCTAAATAAAAAGTTTTTGTCATGAGTATTTATGTTTATTTTTTTTTTATTTTTCATTTATGATGAATGAAGCGAGGGGAGCGTCAGGTCTCAGTGCTCTTCTTTAACAACTCCAAATAAATGAGGGGAAATAAAGAGAGAGCCATTATCACCTGTGTGTGTGTGTGTGTGTGTGTGTGTGTGTGTGTGTGTGTGTGTGTTTGTGTGTGTGTGTGAGCATTTTCGATAAGCCCGAGTGTTTTACATAAGTATGCATTTGAAATAAACAGAAGATAAATAAATTATCCCCCCCCCCCCCCACACACACACACACACACTGTAGCTGGGAGTTTAGCTTTTTTGGCAGAATTAATGGTTTCGACATGCAGGTAAATTTAAACTTCTTCAACTTGACTCAGTTTTATTTGTTAAACTGATATTTTTGTCCGTTTTTTTCATCCAAAATGTTTGATTTGCTTTAAACTAAATATTCTAAAAATATTTTCTGTTTTTGTTACAAAACGAACATTTGTTCTCCCACCATTATCTTTTAGATCAGCTAAGGTCACTGACTGTAAAAATAATTCATCACCATTTAGTCCCAAAGCAGCCCAGACTCCTCCGGTTTAGATAATTCAGACTTTCGTGTCCACACCCGCCCCAGTGCGCATGCGTACACCAGGTATATTCCCCCCCACACCGTTTTTTATGACCAGGTGAGGCGATCCTGCAGTCTTGGTTAAAAAAAGTAAAGGTTTACTTTGAGACCGGAGGCTTAATTCGACAGACCGACTGGAAACAAACCACCGAAGGCAGCAGAAGACAAAGAATGTCAATTATGGGCAAAATGGGGGACTGGCAGGTATGTGCGTCTTCTGCTTGGAGACAGAAAAAGCGAAAACTGTTCAAATGTTGCCTTGTTGTTGTGGACTGCTGTGAAAGATCTGCGTAAAGTTGGGTAAAGTTCTTAGATAAGAAACAGTTAGAAGGGATTTTATTTTGAAAGGTGTTTGTGGAATCCCATAAAAGGTAGTTTGTGTTTATAGATGAGCACGTTTCAGATATAATGTGGTATAAAATGGTTTTAATATAAAGTGAGAAAGTGCAGCCATCAGCCCAGAGCGCGTTTCTTTGCGTAAAAGCGCACATTTAACGCGAAGACTCCGCACGTTTGACTCAGTTATTCAGACATAAAATCTTATTTATAAGGGGTGTTCTTTGCTGAAGTTAAACACTCCAGAAATAAAAAACTGGAGTAAGTCAGCCAGGCCAGATCTGCAGAAAAACGCTGCTTCTCTCCGCCAGTTTCGTCTCTATGGAGTCATTAATGACAACTGACTTGAAAGAGAAGAAACATAAAGAGCGGGTACTCCACCAAAAATGGTAATCCGTGTTTTAAACTAAAGAAGCCAACGCCTTTAGAGAGGGAGGGAGGGAGGGAGAGCTGCATGGCGACCTGTCTGCTGACCCACGACCTGCTGAGGTGAAGGCTCGGCCGGCGACAGGGCAGAACCTGGCTCCCCCAGCCGCTCATTCAGATGAAACAAGGCCATGTTGTTGTGTTAATTATTGACATTCCACAGAGCTGCTACCTTTGCAGGTACTGAGGACCTGTAGAGCCGCTCAGCCTCTTAGCATGAAAAAGAAGAGACGTCTCCGCTCTCAACGGGACAGAAATAACATTTAAGGTTTGAGAAAAAAAGAAGGAAAATCGAACAAAGTGTGACTTTTTTAAATTAGAAAATAGTTAAAAATGAGGAATAAACGTTAAAAATCTGGTATTTTTTTTCAGATTTAAAGTAAAGTTGGATAAAAACGCAGAAACATCCCATAAATGTTAGAATTCACCTGAAGGTGCGTTCAGGGTCTCTTCAAAAACTCCTCACCGAGCAGAAAAAATAAATAAACATGTGTATTTTATTATACCTGTCCATTGGTGTAGTGTGAGAGGTGGAGTGTGTGAGGAGGGTGGGGGTATCAAACCGCGGTTGATATGCAAATGAGGCCCTGTACCAGCATTATTACAGAGCTGCTCCAGCCTTCCACTTCCACCATTAGAGGGAGACCTCGGAGCGCAAACCACAGCTTCAATAAAACTGCTTTATTATTATTAGTTTTTCCTATTTTTCCTGCGCGGGGAAGGAACTAAATTCCCAGTCTGAGAGGAGAATTCTGGACTCCAAAAGCATCCCAGCAACCCATGAAAATGCTCTGGAAATTAACTGATAATATTAAATATGAAGACTGCGAGGTAAGGATTTTTAACTAAAATAAAGGAAAAAGCATTTTAGAATCAGTATTTTTTTCTTTAAAAAATGTCATGATAACTAATTAAAATGTGATTTTATTTAGAGTCATATGTGATATTTTTACAACTATATATTAACGATAATAATAAGAATTATTAATTATTATTAGAATTAAAATAATAATACAATTACCTTTAAATATTTTTGTAAAATCACATTTTTACTTAATTTATTAAATCAAACAAAAAATATTTATTAAAACAAATGTTTTATTTATTTTTAAAAATGAACATTTTTTGGGCCCAACACTAATTTCTTCATTACTTCTGTATTTTTATTTGGTTCTGTGTGTGCACGAGCAGCCCAGCGCATGTGTGCGTGTGGAGTGGAGTGTTTTGGACATAGACAAAGTTTGGCAGAAACATCAGTTACTTGTTTTAGGAGTGGAGAAGCCAGTCGGACGTGTTTTTCACTCGCGCCCGCGCGCAGGGACAGACTGGGAGCTGGAAAACAAAAACACGAGAAAAGAAAAAGAAAGAAAGAAGAAGAATCTCCTCGTTTCAGCTCTTTTGGGTTATTCCTGCTTGTATCGGTGACAAAAAATAAAAACAAATCAATACATTTGCATCCGGTGATGAACGAGTGTGCCGTAATTTAGTTTAGACAGGAAGTGGAAGTGTTTGCGCCGTGCGTAAAAATGACCCAAGTTGCGCATCGGATCCAGAAGGCCTTATTTAAATTTTAAAAAGGGAATTTTTATTTCCTCGTCTCATCCGGGTGAGAGTGACTAGCCGGCGTGAGTCTGTGATCAGAGTCGTGGAGGAGCGCAGCGCCATGGAGGAGGACAGTGCGTCGGACTCGGAGTTGGAACACAAAGGGACCTACGGTCGAACCGAGCCGGTCGGAGCAGCTTCAGAGGTGCACACTAGCTCTCCTCTTGTCTCCAGTCCTCCCTTAATTCTTTTCTTGTACTTTTTTGGCCCCTGGTACTCTTTTAAAACGCCCCCCTCCTCCACTTACTCACCCCCCTCCCCTCCTTCCCTGCGCCTGATTCGTCAAACAGGGAGTGAATGTCCCTCTTTTTGTGTCTCCCTCCCTCCACTTCCCTCCACACACTCTCTCTCTTTCTCTCCTCGGTCCCCACATCTCTGATTAGATATACTGATTCCTCCTTTCAATGGACGTCATTTAAACACAGACTCCTGCCTCGAGTTGCGTCCTCCTCTCCTCCTCCGCCTGATCTCCGACTCCTTCTGGTTTCCTTCCTCCTGTTCATTGACTATTCCTGCAAGATTAATAGTCATGAACGTGTCTCGTTAGAGGAGTCCGAGGGGGAGACGCAGAAGCGGCTGTTTTCTTTTCTTTTTGGGGGGAGAATGAGCTCGGCGGGGACGGTGGAAGCGCTGTGACAGAAGCCGGAGACGCAGGGAGACAGAGCGGGTTCTACAGAGAGAAACTTTTCCCCACCAGCACCGACCTGCATCTGCCTTGATTTTGTATTTTTTTTTAAAGATCCAAATGAAGCGAAGCTCGGATTTTACCTTTTCTTTCTGATGGATTATCGTCTTGTTGTCGAGGCGCAGATCTGATCCTGCAGGAAAGAAGACTCTGGGGGTGCCTGTTTTCGTTTTTATTCTTTTTTTCTTCCATTGCTGAATTCTCGTTTTTTATTTCTATTTTGTTGAGTCCCACCAAATATTTCACAAATGTTAGTGCACAGCTTTTCCGCGATGGTAAGTTTTCTGGAGCTTGATCGTGTTTTTTTCCCTCTCTGCTTGTTATTCTTCTTAAACTCTTAGAAATAAAAATGATTATGTTTTTTGGATCATGCATGTCGAAAAAGAAAAGAGCTGGGATGTTATTCTCCATCTGGAATTATTATTTTATTATTATTTCCAGGGTTTATCATTCATTTATTTCTTGGATGGTGTGTGTGCGTGTGTTTGTGTGTGTGTGTGTGCGCGCGCGCGTGTGTTTGTGTGTGTTTAATTTAATTTTGTTTTATTGTAGCATTATTTCTATGCGCTCAGTCCATTTTGTGCTTCTGCTGCATCCATTGGCTAAAATAAGATTTAAAAAATGGACATTTGAGGTATTTATGAAATTAAAACGCATTTAGATTAAAGGTGTGTTCTTCCCTCCTCTGCCAGGACCGTCACGACGGCACCAGCAACGGGACAGCCAGGCTACCTCAGCTGGGCGGCGTGGGCCAGAGTCCCTACACGAGCGCTCCTCCGCTCTCCCACACGCCAAACTCGGACTTCCAGCCCCCGTACTTCCCCCCGCCCTACCAGCCCATCTACCCGCAGTCTCAGGACCCCTACTCGCACGTCAACGACCCGTACTCCCTGAACTCCCTGCACGCTCAGCCGCAGTCGCAGCATCCGGGCTGGCCGGGCCAGAGGCAGAGTCAGGAGAGCGGCCTGCTGCACCAGCACCGCGCTCTGCCCCACCAGCTGTGCCGGGAGTACCGCAGAGACGTGCTCCTACAGTCCGGTCACGGGCTCGACACGGGACTGGACTCTATCCCCATCCACGGAATACCTCACTCTTTAGAAGACGTCCAGGTGAGGCAGTTTTTTTATTTTAAATGTCAACAATTATCACATTTATTCATGATTATTAGGCATTAGATCGAATTTGTCCGCTGATTTAATTATAATAATTGAAATTAAGATTTAAAAGATAAATACATTTGAACATTTGGATTTTTCAACAAACAAACGATGTATTCTTACTGCATCAGAACGTAAAACAAACCCATGCGTAATTCCTTATCCAGAATGATTTTTTAAAAGACATTTTTTTTATTTCTAAGGGCCCCGAAACAAAAAGCTGAGCCTCTCCATGCACAGCGATAACACCATGACACTTTGCAAAGCGCACTAACGAGAGAATTGAGTTTGCTGTATTGAGTTTTGGGACCTCTGCGATCGCTAAAGACGCCTGATGAATGAATGAGCCCTGAGTCCGTCAATAAGCGCAAGCGCGCGCGCTCATTTTGAGATTTTCTCCCCAGTTTTTAATCAGAAACAAACAGCTATAATTCTCTAATTAGTTCATAGGCCTTTAATAGGCTGCACCGCCGTAATTACTAACCAATCTGGATGAGAAGTTCCGTGTGAGGGGAGCCAATCTGCAAAAAGGAGGTCAGGATTATGGGGTGATGTGCTTTCCTTATTTAAGTCTTAGTTCAGATCTGGAAACTCGGATAATAATACTTTATTAATTATAACAGCAGGTAAATAAATAAATAAGGCCTTTCGGTTGTGCTCCTTGTTGCTTTAGCGCTTTGTTCATGTGCAACCTCTTTAAAATCACATGTTTCTGTGCGTAATTCGTGCTAAAATTGCACCTTTTTTTGCATTTGTGTCACAGCCTGTTGAGGATCAAGGAATCCACATTCCCGACCAGACTGTAATTAAAAAAGGTAAGCAATTTCCTCTGAGATATCTTGCATTTTTTTCTTCAAGCTTCTCTCACACACACACACACACACACACACACACACACACACACACACACACACACACACACACACACACACACACACACACACACACTTCCATTCTGCTCCAAAGAGCTCGATGCAATGTGGTAATGCCTGACTGATCCTAATACGCAGCACAGCCTATTTTTCATTACATGCTTTCCAAGTGCATCAAACTGGCTGCACCTTTTTCTTTTTCTCTTTTTTCCCTCCTTCTCCTCCCCGATGATGGAATTTACTGTCAGCGTTTCGGCGCAGCAGGGAGATGAGTGGAGCTGCTGGGGCTTTGGAGGCCTCAGCTATAGATGGTCAAAGACGCGCAGAGACGACCCGGGCACACTTTTTAGGAAGCAATATGCGCAATTACGCAGCATGGATAAATGTAAAATGGAAGCTGTCACCCGCTGGACAGAGCGTGTGTGCAGGATTTCTGTGCAGCGTTTAGGAGAGCATACGAAAATGGGAAATTTGAACTAAATTTTTTTTCATCTATTAATGAATAAATCTACCATGGATTAGATTTTTACACTCTTAAAGGCTCAGATTAATAAGATCCTGGGATATATTTTTGCTTCTCTTCTATATTATTTTTTCCTAAAATTTCTGCAATTTTTCCAAATTTCTAAATTTTTTCTTTCAGACTCAGCCCATCTGCACATTCACGTGATAATTGGCTTCTTATATTAGTAATCTCAAGAGTTCGTTTAGCTCCCATTGTCTCTATTAGGCTCCCTTGAGCCATTAATGTCACAAGTGATCTATCCAAAGGCGCACAGTCCCCCTTTGTCTCCGGTTACTGCGCACCAAAACGGCCTGCCACAACTGCGCGTTCCCCTCCTCCCTCACAACCCCCCACCCCCACCCCCCACCACCTCGGTGTGAAATCACACACGGGCGACGGTGTTTTTGCTGGAAAATGACGATGAGTCAAAAAAGGTGGATTTTATTGAAAAGAGCGCTTTTAAAAATGTTTTTTTAGGCTGTTGGTTCTCACCAAATTATTACTTATTTTATTATTATTATTATTATTGTTATTATTGTTGTTGTTATTGTTATTGTTGTTATTGTTATTATTATTTATGTGATCGATGCAGAAGTTCTTCTTCATTTACTTAAGGCTCTGCATTGCACGAAATTCACTGACCACGCGCTCTCTCTCTCTCTCTCCCCTCCCTCCCCCCGGTCCTATAGGTCCGGTGTCTTTATCCAAGAACAACAGCGTCTCCGCCATCCCCGTAAATAAGGACGGTCTTTTCGGAGGGGTGGTTAACCCAAACGAGGTGTTCTGCTCGGTTCCGGGTCGCCTGTCTCTCCTCAGTTCCACATCAAAGTACAAGGTCACGGTGGCAGAGGTGCAGAGACGCCTCTCGCCGCCCGAGTGCCTCAACGCCTCTCTGCTGGGCGGGGTGCTCAGGAGGTGAGTCTGACTTCACAAAAAAAAAAAAAAAAGAAAAAAATCTTCTTTCACCTGTGTTTGCGTGCACGCGCTCTCCCTCCGGCCTGTGAGCGCGCATCCCTCTCTTTTTTCCTCTCCTCTGTATCAAGAATAATTAAAATCGACCAACCATGACACCTAGCTCCTGCATTTAGAGCAGGAGGGGTCTGTTAAATTCCATATTAACACCCCCCTCCCCCCTTTCAAATTAATGTAGGCCTAGTCTGTTTCAAGCAGCTCTGCAGACCCAGTGAAGGCATTACACATGAAAACATTGGTCTCCAGTGAAATGCCGACTGAAGTGCTGCAGACACGCAGCCAGTAATAGCTCAGCCTATTAACTAGGACTTTATTTATTCACTTTGTGCTATAAGTCCGCTGGTAATCAGGCTGCGGCTCTATTTTGATCGTATTTATTGCTCATGTGCAGATTTGAACGTCTCAACTTCAATATGAAAGCCATCCATATTTTTTTTGTCAATTCTCTGGCTGTAATTTTGTTTTTCCATCATATTTCTGTCAAATTTAGATGAATTCCTGCATATGAATGAATTTCTTCTTTGTTTTTGCGTCTCAGGGCCAAGTCCAAGAACGGAGGGAGATCCTTGAGGGAGAAGTTGGATAAAATCGGCTTAAATCTACCTGCGGGGAGACGCAAGGCAGCCAACGTCACCTTGTTGACGTCACTAGTGGAAGGTAAGTCGTGGTGCCGTAAATCCTATACTTAAAAAAAATATATCCCTTCTCTCTCTCTCTTTTCCTCCCTCTCTTTTTTCCCTCTGTGTTGGAAATCAGCATATGCGCTCATCCGTGTAATGTGGACCGACTTTGCCTCGCAAGTAATAAAGCATGAAGGATGTGTATGTGTGTGAGAGTGTGTATGTGTGTGAGAGTGAGTGTGTGTATGTGTGTGTGTGTGTGTGTGTGTGTGAGAGAGAGAGAGAGAGAGAGAGAGAGAGAGAGAGAGAGAGAGAGAGAGAGAGAGAGAGAGAGAGAGAGAGAGAGAGAGAGAGAGAGAGAGAGAGAGAGAGAGAGAGGTGCTGGTTGTGGCTCTGCTGCGTTATTGGCTTCCTCTTTCAGGAGCGCACTTCCAGGCTGGCCTAGTTTATCCTCCGGATTAATTTGTGTTGAAGTCCAGTTAATTATTGAGTGCTGCTTGTTTATTGGCCACCGCCGAGCTCTTTCACCTCATGGATGAGGAGTCGATTGATTGCACCCTGCATTAATACAAGTCTGAATATAGTAGATTTCTCGCCCTTCTCTATCCCTTGTTTTATTATTTTTTTACTTCCTCCTTTAATGGCTCCCCATGCTTTCTACTTTTCCATCGAAGATTTGTATTGCATGCAAATGCGTCGCGCTGACCTATGGAGATCTATGTTTTGGGCCTATTAAAGAATAAATTAGGCAATTATTGCGAGCAGACGAGATGCTTTTTTCCTGGATAAATCCATTTGGCTCGCATGCAGAGCTGAGCCTTATTATTCAGTGCGGTGGTATTTTGGTGCGCTGCAGGTTTTCAAAAGGTGAAGGCTCGCTTTGGTTCATTGGACCCTGTTAATCATTATTGCAGACTCTGGAAACACATGTTAATTTTTTTTGTAGAGAAAAGTTTGATTGTGGAGAAACGGAGAGGTTTTAGGAGGTGGATCAGTCCCATTTTGGGCAAAATGGTTTACTGGATTCGAGCTTTGATGCTAATTGGCGCGTGCGTTCTTCCGGAGCAGAGGCTTCTGGGACAGGAAGCTCCACAGTAAAAAAAAAGTGCTTCAGGAAATTAAATCCAAAGACTCTCGAAAAGCTCCAGTGAGTCCAGTTGTCATGACTGACAGATCAGGACGCTTTATGATCATCTGTGCGCCATTATTGTCCTCCTCTTCCATGGCGCTGTTTGGGAACGCACAGGTGCCATAACCCTGCTGTCTGAACGTGTAAACACAACCGGACGCTCTGCTCACCTCGCATTAATCACGTGCTCATAAAAGCATCGGGACTGTGAACGTGTATTTGAACACGTTTAATAAGAATTCTCGTATTTTATGTGTTTCCATCATTTTTGTGTCTCCCAGGAGAAGCGGTGCATCTCGCCAGGGACTTTGGTTACGTTTGTGAGACCGAGTTTCCAGCCAAGGCAGTAGCTGAATATGTAAACCGGCAGCATTCTGACCCAAACGAACAAGTCCAAAGAAAAAACATGCTATTGGCCACGAAGTAAGTGTTTATGATGGCGTCACACACACACACACACACACACACACACACACACACACACACACACACACACACACACGCACACGCACACGCACACACACACACACACACACACACACACACGCACGCCGGGTTGCGCCAGTATGGGCACCAATGTGCTCATTTGGCAGCTTGCACGCATAACACATATTAATAAAATGCGCATTTTCATTTTAACGAGGTGGTTTTAGCGCGTTAGAAATAGATTATTCTTTTATTTAGAGATTAGAGTGAGGTCAGGTACTTGTGTTGTGGTTGTTTACATGTTTATGAAGCCCTGTCATCTGTTTCTGCGGGGAGTCCCAGCTTTAAGTGCTGCTTCATTCAGACCAGACAGAACAGCGTCACATGCCTTTAAAAGGCTGATAAAATGCGCCAAAACCAGAAAATAATGGCTTAAATTGCATTTTTCTTTTTTATTTTGGGAGAAACACAATATCATATTTTAAAATGTATAATTTAAACTTTGTTTATTTTCTAAAACAAGAATAGATTTAGATATCTGGGTTTCATTTCCACCTGTTTTTGGACGTTTTGTGCGGGAAATAAACGAACCAGGTGGACTTTTAACATGTGATTCAAAACGCGGCTTAATATTTCTCCTTAATAATCCCGCCTTTTCTGCTTTTTTTCTTTTTTAAGGCAAGTGTGCAAAGAGTTCACAGACCTGCTGTCGCAGGACCGCTCGCCCCTGGGAAACTCGCGGCCACAGCCCATCCTGGAACCGGGAATCCAAAGTTGTTTGACCCACTTCAGCCTAATCTCGCACGGCTTCGGGACCCCGGCGCTGTGCGCGGCCGTCACGGCCCTCCAGAACTATCTAACCGAGGCGATCAAAGCCATGGACAAAATGTACCTCAACAACAACCCCAACAGTCACTCGGACAACGGCACTAAAGGTGGAGACAAGGACGAGAAGCACAGAAAGTGATGTCTCCATGTTTTTTCCTCACACTTGGGGCCAAAAAAAAAAAAAATAAATAAAAATAAACAACTGGACCCATCTTCTGCTCCTACATCCCCCCCCCCCCCCCATCGCCTCACCTGTCTCACCCAACCAGTACAAATATTATAAATACCTTATAAATATTACTGATAAACTTAAACCTGCCACTTCCTGGTTCTGTTGTTTTTCCTCCACATGGATTCGATTGGAAACAAGAATCTTCTCCTTTCATCACCTTTTTTAGAGAAAAAAATAAACTGAAAATAAATAAATAAATAAAAAAGCTGCAGAGGAACAGCTCCAGGGCGAGGGGGAAGGTCCTGCCTCACCCAGAAGACTTCTCATGTCCTCCCCCTTTCTGTTCTCTTTTTTTTTAACAAATGGACTGAAGATCCAGCAACCCGTCTATATATCTCAGATTGTGAGCAAACGGAGCTTAAAGAGGAGGAAATCTTATCAGTATTGTGAATAAAAGACTTGAAAAAATGAAAGAAAGAAAAAAAGATAAACTCCACACATCTCCATGTCATGACTTCAGTTGTAGACTCCCACTCGTCCTCTGAGCGACCAACTTGAACTTTATTTTTATTCTTTGAATTTCAACACGATTCACGATTATATAAGGGAATCAGTGTTCATGTGTGTATATATTTATTTATGTGTAATTTAATGGGAATTGTAAATATGGTGCGTCTGTTGAAACTTCCTTTTTTATTTATCTGGTGCCTCCTGTTTTAGTGGGTTTTTGAATATTCAGTTAGTTCTTCATGTGATTTTATGGTTCTAGAAAACACGTTTTGGGGGTATTTTTATTTTACTTTTTCATTTTCTCTGGGATATTTCAATTCAGCCCTCTTGTAGCATGTTGAGGTGACACTGAAGCAAGTGAACAAATAGAAAATAAACTTCCCTTTCTCTCTCTCTCTATCACCCTATTCAGTTGTTTTCTTTTGAACTGAAACAAGAGCAGAACTGAGACCCCTGAGGAGAATTATTTGAAATCTTTGTTATTTTTAGTGTGTCTATTTTCATTTTAAACAAGCTTTTATGTGTTGTGCCAATCTGAACCCCCCACATTCTCTTCTTGAAGCACCATAAAAGCAATAAATGGAATATTGTCTTTTTACAGTGTTCAAAAAAAATCATTCAAAATTTTTATTTCAATTTTTTTAAAGGGGACCACCTGATATCTTGTCATGTCCGATTATGTCCAAACCTGGAGGCGGTTTTAGCTGTATTGTATAGACATGTGCTGGCAATAGTCCCTCTGCCTGTCTATGTATTATAGTCCTTTGTTGCCCAGAAAAAAATAAATATTTGATACGCTTCATCTTGATTTTTTAAAATACTTACAGTTTTTTTTCACATTTTATTATTTTTCGTTTCTCCCTTATTCTAAACACACGGTAATTGACGTTAAGCCTCCCTTGATGATTCCACTTTGCAAGAAGCTGCTTTGTTTCCCTTTTTAATAATAAAAAACCTCTTTCTAGTTCAGAGTTGGATCTGTGCAGGCCAAATGGCTGCCATCAATGGATGTGTGCGCGTTTGAAGCGCGCGCACCCCTCCCCCCCTACAGCTAAACGCCTCTGAGGTACATGCAACGTTGTTGCAGGTTGTTTGGCTCGTTTCTTCTTATCCAAAGCATCACATATTTGTTATGTTTGCTTCTCAGTGTTGTCAGCTGCTTATTTTAAAAGCAGAAAAAATCTTATCTCCTCGGACTGGTTGAATTTTGCAGCCTTTTTGGCAACATCCTTCCAGTTTTTGCCCTCAAAGAGCTCCAGTTGCATAACATCTGAGTTGAAAGAGTGATTGGAGTCAATCTGGAGTATTTTTGCATCTTGCTTTTACACAACACATTGTCTGGTATCCATGCAGTTTGGGATGGGAGACTCTTCCTCTTCTCATCTCCTCTTATGTCCTATTCTTCATGCTTTGCAGGGCTTTTGCTTTAATTCGGAGCCAGTGTTGTTCTGCAGGAGAGTGAGTGAAGCCTAACTGTACATGTCCTTGGCGTATAATTGCGATGCAGAGTGCCGGAGCAGGTGAAGCGCGGCATTGTCTGTCAGGGCCTGTTTTTGTTGGCTCAGTCCTCAGATTGTGTGTGGGATCCTGTCCTCAGGCGCAATAGCTCACTCATAAAAGGGGAGCGACTGCACGGCTGCTCCTGCTATGGTGGAATAGTCACTTTAAGGGTGAAAACAATCGTATTAAAAGCAGCATTCATCGGTATTAAGGGAGGGGGGTCATTAATGCTAATGTTGTTTAATAAATTTATCAGGAAGAAAACATTTTGAGGGTGAAACGAACGCATTAGTGATAGTGGCGCGTGGGACAATGGTGACTATATTATTGCTATTATTCTTACGCACCAGCGAGGCCTTTAATCGCGTGTTTCTTTGGAATCCTTTTTATTTTTGTTCATTTTTTATTTGTTTATGACGCCAGACTGAAATTAGCACGCCCAGTTTTTAGTGAGAAATTGTATTGTTTTCTCTAATTTGATCTAGAACAGGTAGAACTAGTTTCTCGGAAGCTTCACAGCAAAACAAATGAATGAATGAATAAATAAATAAATAAATAAAATAAAAAATAGCCTGGAGAAGTGAAGAGCCAGTCAGCAAAACCCAGCGGAATTTGGATAATTCAATCCATAACTGTTGCTTTTCTCAACTAAACCAATTACAGCATATTTTCCTGCATAGGAATTAATAAGTGAGGCCTGTTATTATCAAATGTTCTGGAGAAAGTGCTGAAAACTCACGTTCCCTTAAGAAAGAAGTATTCTTTATGTTTTTCATGCATCCATATGTAGGCTCTATGCAGGAAAAAAACGGTAACACCCATCTCTCCCGCCGCAAACGAGTCTGTGCGCAAAGACCAAAGCTGATAAATGCCGCACAAAATTATTTTTTAAGCTAAAATGAAGCATTTTTGGGGATGTGCTAAACAAATGTTTATTTACAGTTATTTTAAGATGCAGGTCTCCTCATATTGATCACTTTCTGCCGCGCGTAACTTTTTCCATTAAAAAAACTGCGCGTAAAAGCTGCGCAAAAGCCTCATCCTTTTTACGCGCCAGAGGGTTTCGTTTTCTTTTCTCTCTCTGTCTCTCTCTCTTTTTGGTCAGGAAGTGTTTAGTTGATGCTGCTGAGATCACTGCTCTGTCTGCATGGCCTAATTAGCCCGTAGCGGCATCACAACATGCGCGCTGGCGCTTGGAGGCTTTGGAGCTGCTTGGGAAGATTTAGGGCAACAGATAAGGCCCAGATTTGTTCACTCTGCTGACTGAGACTTTATGTTTGCGTCAAGCCCAGGCTGTCTATCTGACATTTAAACTGTTGGCCTTGAATGTTGGGAGATTGACGGGATTGTTGGGAGATTTATTTTATTTTATTTAGTTTTATTTTATTGTGCAGCGCTTTGAGGAGAAATATTTGGGATTAGCGTTCCACGCAGACTTGGAGAGTTTCTCCTTATTGATGGAACAGAGTGTTTTTATAGGGGACTAAACGTGTTGATGTTCTAGGAATGCTAAGACAGCCCAAAGCCTAAAACAATGGCAAACAGATGTTGGGTTTATTAATAGAATTTGGATAAAAAAGGTGCTGTGAAGCTATTTTTTATTTTACTTCTTAGAGCATTTCAAACTTCCTGCTTAATAACAACAACAACAGATGCTGCTGAACAATGCGACTTCAAAGTTTGCAGCGATGCGCAAAATGGCTAATTGTCCTCAACTTTGACATCGGCCATCATCTGAGCCTCCTCATCTTCCTCTGACACCCCCCTCCCCCAGTGGACCCTTTGCTGTGATCCAGGGCTCTGAGGAGGTCAACGACTCCACCAAATCGCCCCTGATTAGTTGAGACATTCGGTAATCGATTAGAAAACCTTAAGTGACTTTGAATAAGGGAATCATAGAAACGTGTGTATTTAAAATTTAATTATTATTATTGTTTTATTCCTTATCATTCATGCCCATCCTCTCCCCATCAGGCTCTGATAGGAGGAGAAGATGCGCATGCGCATCTCCCATATCTATGAATAATGATCGGATTAAAATTGTGTTAATGTTTCCTCACTCGGTTATTGCAGTTTATATTCTAGTCTCTCTCTCTCTCTCTCTCTCTCTCTCTCTCTCTCTCTCTCTCTCTCTCTCTCTCTCTCTCTCTCTCTCTCTCTCTCTCTCTCTCTCCCCCTGCCTGCATCCTCTGCAGTCAGCCGGGGGGGGGGGGGGGGGGGGGGGTCCGCCCCAGGCCAAACATATGCTTCTTTCCATTGCACTAATCCAAATGCAGCGTGGAGGAATAATTGCTCGAGTGGCCGTGGCTTCGCAGGGGCTTTGTCCCTCACTGGCTCCCGTCAGTCAGGCACACGCCATTTCAATCAAGTCTCCCCTTCTCTTTTCTGTCTCTGGATCAACCTCCAGACGTCTTTTATCAAACCAGAAAACTCACACTTTTAGAATCCCCCTCTGTGTTGTCGTCGTTGCTGCTGTCAGATTGGAGCAGAGTCCTCATGATGTGGAACCACGCTGGATGGCTTTTACTGGAAAAATGGTCGCAGGAGCTTTGATTATGGTTTTAGCGACTTTTTAAAAACTATAGGAACAAAAAAATTCAGGCAAAAAAAAGAGTAATTTGTAAACATAAAGCACAAAATACAGAATAAACGTATTAATTATATAATATTCATTATTATTATTATTATTATTGTTATTACTGTTACCTATAACTGAATCCTTTTTTCGATTTATTTAATCTAGTTTTTATTTTGTTAGGGGGTCAATCAACCATTTAAAACTATTTTTTATTGAATTCAGAAAGTAAATAAAAAAACACATTTTTTCTATTTTTCCTGTAAATCAACGATGAAAAATCACTCTAGTAAAATGAAGTATTTGTTAGGAAATCACACATTTCCACGGATAAGAAATGGAGCAGGGGTTGGTTGTGAGTGAGTGTGTGTGTGTGTGTGTGTGTGTGTGGATGTCAGACTGAATTAATAGACATGATAATTTCACACTATTTCATAGTGAGCTATCTGTTCCATCACAGCAAAATAAAAGGGTCACCGCGCAGCTGTGGCAAACCCCAAACGTTATTATGAAGTTTGATGATAAACCCCCTCCACTCACCTCCTCACCCCCTCCTCTCTGGTACTTTGCTCCAGGCCAGCAATAGCTCGGGGCCACGCCGGTGCCTCCCCATGATAAAGGACTTAGACTCTGTCTGGGCGCAAAAGAAAGCTGCAGCAGCTTCTCTCTCTCCCGAACCTAATCAACTCACAGGCTTGGCCCTTTAACGATTGCCCCCCCCCCCCACCCCACACACACACACACCACCTCTGTCTCTCTTTTCCCCTCAGTTTCTTTTTTTACCCTTTTTTTCTTCACTCTCACTTTTTTCTGTGTATTTTCTTTCCTGAAGGCAATAATAATAATAATAATAATAATAATAATAATAATAATAATAATAATAATAATAATAACAACAACAATAACAATAATAATAATAATACCATTATTATTATTATTATCTTGAAGAATTTGACTTTAAAACCAAACCTGATGTTTTGAAACACTCACCTCTTTCTGAGGTTTACACATTTTTTTCAAAACTTCACTCAAGGCCTTCAGTTTTTTATTTTTTCATTTTTTATTCCCAAATTTCTGCTGACAAGTTATTCGTTAACTCACATCTTTCTTATCAGCCCCTTTCACCTTGGTAGAGCACATTTTCGTCCTTATATCTGGTTGGAACGTTCACTGAACCTCGTTGAAAAACAAGGATAAAACATGATCTAAAACTTGTGGGGATTGGTTAATGAAAAGATAAAAAAATCTACAAGCCCATATCATTATTATTATTATTATTATTATTATTATTATTATTATTATTATTATTATTATTATTGCATATTACATTTCATCATAGGCATTGTTTCTAATGAAGGAACTCAAATGCTTACAGAGTGTTTGACGTAAAACCAAGTAAATACAATTTTCTGACAAATTGTGAAAAGAAGGAAACAAATAATTGTCCATCTTTTGATCCATAAAGAGGTGAAATAAAATGAGACGTGTGAGGTTCCTTAAACCTTTTCAGCCAAGACGGATTCCCAAGAGGTTCTTCTGACTGTTAAAATCGACTATTATTTGTGAGAAAATGTATACATTGTTGCAGTCCTTGTCATTTTATGATGAAATTCTTACCATAAACCAAACAAATATGTATATTTTTTTGCTCTTTTAGGCAAATTTTCATATAACTCTACTTTTAAAAGTGAAATTCAAGGAAGTCACTTTCGGCCTTTGTAATCTAAATATTTTCAAAGCTGTGTCTGCTGTTAATTGATACTTTTTTCTGCTTCTGGTACACTTGAATCAGCTTCCTGTCATGCTGCAGAGTAACAAGGTTCCAGATATTTGTTTAAAATTTCACACATAACAGAAAGGAAAATCTTGCTAACAAGGGGTTTTGTTGAAGGGAATATATCATGGCTGTTTGTTCTTAAGTTAATAATAGCTCTATGGTTGATACAAAACATCTTAATGAAGTTATTTGCACAAAATCCCTCTCACATAAAGCAATGTCAGCAGTTTTATTTCTAACATTTTCAGTGCCTTCCAGAGTGAGCCATTTCAGGGCTTTGCCATTTTAGGAAAATAAGCTGGAGAAGGCCACGCCCCCCGCTAAGGCTGCTGTAAGCTGAGAAGCTCTAATAAATGGAATGGACATGGAGTAGAGCCTCTGCTACTCCAGCAGCAGCAGCTCCCCTTTTTACGGTAGATGAAGTTCTTTTCTAATTTCTCCATTTGTGACATCACAAAAAATGACTTTTTGAAACTGCTTATTTTAGGCACACAATTCTCAAAGCCAAACTGACAGAAAATGGATAGACAGATTTTTTACAAGTTTGGAGTGTTAATAGAAGCACGGGAGACCCACATGGCAGCACAAAAGGATGAAAAAGGTGAGTTTTACGTAATATGTGCCCAAACAAAAATCTTCACCAAACACAAAACTAAAGGAACTATTTGTTATTCTCGTTTACCAACACCTAATTGTACAAATCTAAAGACACTTTACTTATCTACAACACAATTTTATTTCAAAAGCTAAAAAATTCCAAAGAATAAAATTCAACATACATTGATGCAAAAATTCTGCTGCATTTGAACGCTCACACCACTCATCCATGGTGGGTTTGCATTGCTTTGATAGGTTCCCTTAGATGGTGACAGTGTCAATCCTATGGTCACAAATGTCGCAGGAAAAACAAAATGTTCATGACAGGGCAAAGGTTCAGTCAAGTTCTCTGTCATTTTCAGCAGATCTTGTGCACGGCAGATAATGACTCCAGGATTAACAGCTGCATTATTAGCTTAAAGCAAAGTGTTGCATGGAGGGAGTTAAAGGCGCCCGATCTGGCCTCCAAGAGCCTGTGAAGAAATGGTTTTGATCTCACCACAGGCTAAACACCGCCAACAGGACTTGACATTGCAGAACAATTTCCCAATTACCTTTTGACATGCATATTGACACAAACGCGCAAAACTGTAATTTTCTCTCTGAATTTGTTAGCTTGAGGGGCTCACTTTCATGCCAGTGGACTGTCAGATCTGCCCCCCCTCCCTGCTTTTCTCTCACTGAGTATCTTCCTGCCTCTTGCTGCCATTGCACTTGTTTCCGAGTGTCCCAAAAGACTAAAGAACTGCAAAATTACGGGTTAAAACAAGGAAAAACCACAATTCAAGCATAAACCTTTACTTGATATCTTTTTTTGGTTTTGAATCTGTTTTGTGGCCAACAGCATGATGTCTCTTTTGTGGTTTTAGGATTCTTTAAAGGGGCCGTGTTATGTCTTTTAGTTATAATATTTCTATGGTTGATATCAAACATGTTTGTGATGGTGATGATGAGCCGTTTCAAAGCTCTGTCACCTTAAGAAAACAAGCTGGAGCTGGCCACCCCCCATCCCCTTATCAGGCTGCTATAAGCTGAGAAGCTCCGATATCTGGTAGGGGCTCGAAGTAGAGCCGCTGCTCCCCTGGAAGTACCGTATTTTCCGGAAAATAAGCTGCTACTTTTTTTCCCACGCTTTGAACCATGCGGCTTATAATGAGGTGCGGCTTTAGTCAACAAGAAAGGATGGATGCTGGAAAGTCTTATGAAGGAATGGTTAAAGGAGTGCTCCGGAAAGCGCCCAGGAGGATTTTTTTCACAGTAAAACGGCGCTGCTTGTTTTCCCAACTTCACCCCGGGATGATGACAGCAACATGGAGAGCGGCACTGACATCGCCACAGAAAAGGTGTGTGACGAAGCTCTTCTGAGGCTGTTCAACTCCGACACTGAAGAAGATGACTTCAGTAGTTTCAGTGCGCAGGAGGACGATGAATAAACCAATCAGTAACTATTCTGTTTTGTTTGATACTGATCAGTTCAGTAGATATCTGCGGCTTTTAGCCCGTTGCGGCTTATATTGAGGTGCGCTCTATAGTCCGGGAATTACGGTAGTTATCTCTAGTGCAGGAGAGGTGTTTATGCTACTTTTTCCATTTGTGACATCACAAATGAGGACTTTTTAAAGCAGCTTGTTTTAGAAAGATAATTCCTAAAACCAAATACTGACAGAAAACAGATGGACAGATTTTTTCCACGTTTGCAGTACAAAAGGCGAGTTTGCATACGTCTCCTTTAAAGGTGTAAATATGATCTGAAAGCTTACTTTTGTAAACAAGTGTTCTCTAATACTTTCAAACACTCGTGTGCCACAATTCTCATCCTTTCCAAATAAACTTCGTGAAGCTTACAATCATCTTGTCTCCAAGTTGTCAATCTCAAGGTTGTTGCCAAACTCAACGTGCCAGTTGACACTGAAATGCCATAATCATTGGGATGTTTGCTGGCTTTTGAGACGTCTGGGCAGCAAAGAGAGGAGAGCCAATGTTGGCCGTGTCATCACGAGCTTGTCATTGCGGTCGCCTTGACTGGCACATGCTAGGCCAGATTACAGACGCGGGTGTTGATGGAGGGTTACCCTGAGACTCCCAGCCTGCTATCAAGACACCCCCCTTCTAAAAAAAATAAAATAAAAAATAAAAAAACTGGGTCAGACTAGGACTTGGCTCTGCCTCAAGCCCGTTTGCCCCAGTGGTCCCAGTGCAAGAGCTAGTGGAAGAGAAAGATCAGGCCTCGGGCCACGGATGGAGGGCCAAGGTCTCCTCAAACATACTCACCGACAAAGTCATGACCTTTTATTCTACTTTAAAATTTCAGTTAAAGTGGAGCTGATGTTTGAGAACATTTAGTTTTTAGGATAATAATTGAAAATAAAACAGAAAAACAACCAGATTTAAAGGTTAAATCACAACTATCTGACTCAGTGAATAATTCATTTGATGGACAATTTATAACAAATAAAAAAAACTATTTAAAATTATCCCGGCTTCTTTTTTCTAAGTAAATAAAGAGAAAAAAGGCCAATTTATCCGCATTGTGGTCGATTTTATACTTGTGTCACTTCACAGCTGTGAATAACCTGTAAATGTCGGCTTTTCAAAAGAACCTGGAGTAAAAATCAAAGAGAGGACAAATGAAACAAGAGAAATAACATCTGACTGCTCAACCCAGAAAGGCTGTCAACATGTTGAGCCTTCGTGACAACTCGTTCCTAATCTGCCAAAGTGTTTACAGACCACATGTCCAAAAGGAAAGGAACAGAAAAAAGAAATCAGATGCTGTGGGTTGAATAAATGGGTCAGACATAGAATGAAGAGCTCACATAAAGTTCACAGGGAAGCCACAGTCCTGTTGGCGGTGGTGGAGTTTAGCATTAGCAGGCTTCTTTTCTGGAAGAATCAGACGGTTTGTTATAATTACAGAAGGTGCTGAATGAATAAATGGATATTTTTCTTAAAAACAATGTAGTTAAAAGCATTTCAATGATCTATTGTCAAAGAGGGTCTCCCAAATATGTCGTTTTTCCTCGAGTCACCTAAATGAAAGGAAGCACAACTAAGAGCTGGGGCAGAACGCCAGAGCTTTGCAGTGGCAGCCCCGTGTTTAACACGAGTTCCATTAAAACGAGCCCATTACTACTACTGAAAGAACCGATGCCCGGGGCCTCTCTAAAGTGTTGCGAAAACCTCATTGATAATTAAATGTTGGTTACCCCTGGTATGCATCGCTCCTGTGTCTTGCTTACCAATCAAACCACCACTGCTGCCAGTGAATCTCTCTCTCTCTCTCTCTCTCTCTCTCTCTCTCTCTCTCTCTCTCTCTCTCTTCCTCTTCTTGGTGTTTATCAAGAGCTGGTACAGCCCTCTAATAGGTGCCAATTAAAACCAATGGGGGCGCTGGGGTTAATTATTCTAAACACAATATTTGATTGGGTGTATTTAGAGCGGCATGGCTGCTGTGGACAAACAGGGACTGGATCAGAGGTAGATAATGACTCAGTCTGTGTTGATGTGCACGTTTGATCACATGTGTGAGCTGTGAACACAAACAAATATGTATTTACACAACCACTCAGTCAGTATATATAAGTGGGCCTCATATGGAATATATAATGGGCCATTCCCATCTGTACCGGGTCGGCCCGGGCCGGGTAGCGTAGGTTGTTTACATATCTGGGTGGGCTGGTATTTTTCTCAGCCCTCTTCTCGAGGGGGTCTGCTTCAGGCCGACCAGGACCAACACACCCACTGCTGACAGCAAATTCACACCTTCCATTAGAGCAAGCCTCTGATTGGTGGGTAGAATCAGCCCACATGGGCTTAAGGCAAGGATGTGTGGAATCAACCGGGCCAGGCTGGGGCTGACTGGGGCTACCCGGCCCGGGCCGACCCGGTACAGATGGGAATGGCCCATATGAGGAAGCTGGAGGGGTCCCAATAAAGTTTTGTCTGTGGTTTTCATGGTTGCCCCACACATTTTTAAAGAGCCCACGTAGGAGGCAAACTTTGGGGCCACCATGGAAACCTGTTGGGACCCATTCGGCTTGCTCCTATATAACCCATATGGGGCCCACCTATGCATGCTGTGTAAGAAGACATTTGACCTTTACACTTACATGTGATGCACGGAAACAGTTTTTGTTCTAGGGCTTAATTTGAACTCAAAAAGAGTTGAAAATAACTGCCAACGAAATTTGATTGAAATTATAACATCAAGTTATCCAAAATCAGTATTTTGCATGCTTGTGTTGGTGTCTCCGGGTCATGCGGTGGTGCAGACTAGGACGAAAGAGGCAACTGGTTAATAATTTGTATCACTGAAAAATTCTCAGTAACACAAACGCCCCACTGGTGAGGTAAACAAACAAAAACACAACCTGGAAAAAAAATCGTTATCTCTTTTAGCCTTTTTCAAGCGCGGCATGGAGTGCATCTCCATCAATAATAGAATAATGCATGTGGATTCAAGCAGCTCTCCTTGAACAGTAAACACTGAGGAAGAACAGAGAATGAATTTAAAGAAAGAAGTGAGCAACACAAAGCCGTAAACACAATGAGCGGCAGGTATCTGATTAATGACGGGTAAATAGATAATAATCATTACTCCCAAACTGAGCCTCTCCTCGGCTCTGCTGTGAAGAAGCGAAGACATAAAAGTACGTTGCGGATGACGCTTTTGACAGGTTGCTAATGGATCGCTTTAGGCCCATCTGTTTCACTGCAAATAGAGAAATGGCGGGGTTTTGATTTTGCTGTTGAAACCGTTACCACTGTCACTGTAAACAATAATTGTCAAACATATTTACCCCGCAATCGCTTTAGCAGATGTTCCGCTTTTTGTTTCAAGCAACTTTTTGTGTGTTGTATCTCCCCTCTGCAGACACACCACATGCCCCATCACCACCACCACCACCGCCGCTGCTCCTGCTCCATCCCTCCACAACTAGAATATTGAGCAGGTATTTGCAAAAGGTGCTCCAGGGCACAGAGAGAAAGAGAGAGGGATTGGGTGGGGTGAAGTGAGAGGGTGAAGGGAGGAGGGGGGGAGAGAGAGAGAAGGGAGGAAGAGATTATCTGGGTCCTTCATCAGCGGTTCAGCCTCCCACCTCCTCCTGCTCCTGCCCATCATGAAGCCCTGAGGGCCCAGGGAGGCGCCTGGTGCCTTGCAGCCATGCAACCTCTTTATCACTCTAATCTGTTAATTGTAGGCGCTCAATTGGCACATGGTGGCTTTTTATTAGAGCCTCCAACATTGACTTGACTGAGGGTGTACAAAAGCTGGAGCAGCTCTTATCGTCGCTGTTTTAGAACACAGTTTTACCACAAAAGAGTCCAGAACCGTCTTTGTTTTAGTCCTTGAAGGATTTATTTATAAAGAACAAATGCAACAAAAATTCTAAAGTGGTCCCTTTAGCCTTAAAAGGTTACAAATACCCCCGTAAACCCGAATAAGTTACCAGAACTGAAAATCTCAAATTTTCAGAAATTAAATTTGTCATTAAATTCTACAGATATTTGGATTACAGTTAAATTATTTTACTTTCTAACATTTAAATATTTAGTTATTTTAACTGAACATTTTATTTTACCAAGACTTAAATTTTAATCCAAGTGATGAAGTCAACAGAGCTTTGAAGAACACAACTCAAACAAAAAGATCCAAGACCACATGATTTTATTTCATTGTTGCTATAGAATGGTGCTTCTTTTTTTATTCATTCAAAATTTATGATCTTTTTTATTTAACGTTTATGTATTTATCTAATAGCATCAATAAAAACTGCTGCTTAGTCCACCTGGCAGTTCATTAGAGTCTTTTCTATAAGTGAACAAATATTTTAATATTTGTGTAATAGTCGGTTTATCAGTCACACTAAATTGACTTAAAGACAAATGCAATAATGTAGAAACTAAAACATAATTTTAATTAATAATTATTATTTATGATTACTTATTCAGTTGATCTTCATTACGTTCTTTATATTATGCTTTAATAATAAGCAAATAGTTCAAATTAATTAAATAGGTTGACTTCTATGTCCTCTGAAATCAGAAAATGCCAAAATGAATTAAAAAAATGGTTTTAAAATGTTTTGAACACATTTACACTTATTCAGTTTGGTTGATTTTCATCAAAATACAGGTTTATAGTGAATAAAAGACACAATTAAAGCGTTCCATTTTCTGCCCCTCGGTGTTGATGAATGTGAAGATGACCCCTCACTGAAAGTGATCAGCAGATCTGACCTCAGGTCAGAATCCTGAATCTTGTAACGGGGAACCGATTCCCTAAAGCCGAGGAACGACAGCCGGAAGACCAGAGGCCTCTGTAACCGTTCCACCCCGTCAGGTCTGGACTTGTCTGCAAAAAAGGGAGTAGAGCTGTGACGTCCACATGTCCATTGAAAAGGTTCAAGTGGGCTGTCCAGGTGACACACACACACACACACACACACACACATACACACACACACACACACACACACACACACACACACACACACACACTGAAACCCAAACAATAATTGTGTTTGTCATCAGAAGATAAAAACCTGACTCTCATAACAAAAGGTTAACAGCAGCCATTTTCTGATAAATCACCATGTTTTGTGCAAACCTTAATCGCGATATCAGCACCGAACCAAAAGCATTCGTTAAAAGACTGTGACTAATTTACAGAGCAGTCAAATTGTGCGGCACAAGAAAGAACTGCAATCTTTTATTTAAATGTACAAACTGTTTCCGTGTAGATTAATAAAACAGAGCCAGATTACTTGCAAAGAAGCTGGAAATGAAAAAGAACGATTTGCATGTTTGTGTGGGGGTTACAGCTCTGAGGTTCCTTTTCCAGTTTCACCACTTCACACAGCACGGCTGGTGATTGATGCTTTAAAATGTTTGATGCTGAAGTGATGAAGTTGGGGGAGTAGGTTATAGTTTCAGCAGAGTTTTACCTCATGAACCCCACAGCGAGATGCAGGCCTGCAAGTTGGTGACAGAACAACGGAGTGAGCGATTTATGGCTGGCTATTAACAAGTCCTGCTTTCAGGCCCCTTACTGCAAACAGGTGTTTTACGAGTCCGCCCCCACGCTGACACATGTCCTCCTGTTTATTTCAACTGACTTTCAGAGTTTCTGCCTCTAAGCCTGGCAAAGGGTTAAAAAAATTAAACAGCACAGGAGATGACAGCTTTAATTCTAGTGGTTATACTTTTTTTTTGTTCCCTGTCTTGTTTTATACAAGCCTGAGCTGCTGAGGAAAACCTCCTGAGAAGAAACACGGACTCCTTCAGAGATAATTGATGAAAATGTGCTACAAATAAACAGGCCGGGTTTTTTAAACAGCAGCTAAAAAAGCAAAGAAAAAAAAAACACATTTGCAAAAATTAATGCAAATGTCAACAACCTGCGATTTAAGAGGAAACAGTGGCTCCACCAACAAAGCCATCCATTATGTCAAAGTATGTCAAATTTTCTAACTCGATCATCAGAAGAAATGAAGCGATAGCATCATGGTGGGCTAACAGGATTTGTGGAAATGTGTTTCAAAGATTTTTGATCAACAATTTTTCTGTTTGAGAGGTTAATATTAGATGAAAGTTCCTGCTCTGACAAAGTAAGAATTTTTTTTATCTCCTAGTCGGTAGAAAACATGTTTATGAAGTCCTTTGCACAAAATAACTAAATCAGTTTTATTCTTGAGCATTTCAGGACCGTCCAGAATGAGCTGTTCCAGGGCTTTGTCACTTTAAATAAACAAACTGGAGCTGACCACGCCCCACCCATCCCCCACTCAGGCTGCTATAAGCTGAGAAGCTCCGATACCTGGGAGGGGCTTTGAGTAGAGCCACTGCTCCTCCAGTAGCAGTTCTTTCTTTCACATGAGAAATGTGTTGATTCTAACATCCTCGTTTGTGACATTACAAATGGAGATTTTTTGAACTGCTTGTTTTAGGCAAATAATTCCTAAAATCAAAGTCAGAAAGCGGATGAATGTTTTTTTTTTTTCCAAATTTGGAATGTTTTTGGAGGCAGTGACCCCAAATGGCAGCACAAGAGGACGTAGGTGAGTTTTGCATAATAGGTCCCCTTAAAAATAGTCCTCCTTATCATCAACTATTTTGACTTTGGGACTCAGTGTGATGGAAATTTGGGTCCTACTTTGTGTCCAGAAAGCCAGATAAAAATATTCTTCTGAATTAATTTTTACATTCAGCTGTATTTTTAGTCGAGTCTTCTCATGCCGTCAACAGTTATCGTTTTAATTTACAGACTGACGTAAAGATTCAAGGCTCACTTAGAGAATATTTATGCCATCCACGGCTGAGTGACTCAAAGCAGCAAAAGAAAAACACAGTTTGTAGATGTATAACAGAAATACCTCATGAGTCGTCATGGGCTTTTAAACTTAACCCTTTTTTGTATACACACATTCTTTTGAATCAATTGGTGAGAAAGGAGAGGTAGACGGAGCGTTTCCTGAATGGATACATTTTCAAATTATTGCAGAAGACATGGCGTATGTTTACCATCCTGCATGGAGTGAAACTAATCTAATTCACTTGGAGGAATGTCCATGGGCCAATGGATACAAGGTGTGAGGCGATGACTTCTAAACAAAAATCCTGAAGGGTTTAATTAGAAACTGACTCGTCATTAGAAAAGTAAAAAAATATATATTTTAAAACTGAAACTTTAGCTGTTTAACAAATTAAAGACGTCTTCTTAAAAAAGGCTTTAAGATGATTAAATCCCTGATTACAGGTCATCAAAAGAAGAGAAAACATTAGAATTTAGCTGTTATGAATTAATAGTAACGTACGCCGAAGCACTTAAAAATCTTTAAAAGAAGAAAAAAGTTGGTTTTTAACACTTTCCTGTTTAGTTGTTTTATGAGGAGGACTAAGAGCACTGTAGCATTACAAGTCCACAAAGTTGGGTCTAAGCAGTGTTACGTGTGTGAGAGTTAAACTGTAGCCTAAACTAATTGTCTGTGTTTCCTGTTCTGCTGACGGCTTTGTCGCTGCCAAACTCCACAGTGGACCCAACATGCCACGCTCCAGACTGCACTCCAGTTAAACAGCTTTTATTGGGTGACTTTTCGCCAGGCTAAATGGGGATACGTTTTATTCATGGTGTTCGGGGAGAGCCCGAGGTGTGTACGGCCAACATAAGTGGAAAGGCTTTGCAACTTAAAGGAGCGCTTACCTTCCGGCACTTTTTTATTACAACTACTGTTTACATCTCCCAATACATCCTAAGTATTTCCATTATTAAGTTTGGACAAATCATTTGCCTGGGGTTCATGGTAGTATGCCATTGAAACATGATCCCACTGTTGATCTTATTACTGCCAAACCAAACAAGCAGAAATCAATTTCAGCAGGAAAGGTAAAGGAAGGAGGAAAAAAAGGGAGGAAATTAGATCAAAATGATCGGGGGTGGTGTTTGCAGCTGAGGGTGGAGGAGAGAGGTGGGTCTGAGAGCTGCATGAGCCATAAAAGTGTTTGTTCACTGTCCAAACAAGTCAGCAAAGAAGGACTGGTCATTTCTGAGGCATTAAAATATGGCGGCTTTATTCAAAGCAGCTCACCTCCACCTCCTGCCCTGGAGGTGAAATCAGAAACCTTGAATTATATATATATATTTATTTTGTTTCACCTTCGTTGCACACTGTGTTTGGATTGAAAACTTTCACAGAGTGGGAAAGTAAATTCCAGGCACTTTGGTACTAACGATGCATAAAACCCAGTTTGTACATTTTATAGGTCAGCTTGACGGAACGTTGTTAAAATTAATGGTGCTGTTGCTCCACATTTGGACACTAAAATGTATAAATCAAATTAATTTTCAATTAATCTGCCTTTTTGCAGTAAAATTTCTCGTTTAACCACATTTTAGCTAAAAAGAGATTTATTTAGACTGGATTTATTTGTTAAAGTAGAAATCCAGAGTTTTCCCTTATTATGTCTGGTTTACTTTGGAAATCTGTAAAAGTGATCATCTAAGCCTGTACTATGTACTACTATAATGTAGGCAAAGGTAATTTTTTTAACAAGTTTGTCCCCCGTTCCATAGAGCCCCATGTAATTTGAATAGAGTGCTGTTCAGCATCAGCCATCTGATGACGTACAGATGTCAATCACGCACGTTTTCGGAAGTACGTAGACAGGTGCAGAGTTGGTGACATTTTTAAACAACGTAACGTGACAATAATAATTGTAAACAACGTGTTTTAGCTCTATTGGCCAGCTAGAAGTGTATGTAGACAAACGAGAGCTGTAAACAAGTATCTTTGGTACGTTCTTTCTGTGTTTGGCTCCTAATTCCATTTTTAGTTATTTTTTAAACACGGATAAGGTTTTTTATTTACCTTGCTGACGGTTTCGTTTGCGGCTGCAAACATCCTCAGAGCTGACGCTGATGGTGGCGTCACTTCCTACTCCGTTTATCCGCGGGCAGCAGAGGACGTTGTCGCCCTCTGCTGCCCGCTCTCCCCTCTCCGATGATGCAGTCCCAAGCGCGATCCAACAAGTAAACTCCATCGTCTCTGTTCATGGTCCCGCATCCACGTCTCCTTATCTCTATGGCTTCCTTTATCCATCTTTTGTATTTCTGTTGTTCGGTGTTTACGATCCTTGTGTTGTCCCAGTCCATTATATGGGTTTCTCTTGTGCAGTGATCTGTTACGATTGACTTCTTTATTGTACTTTCTACGTCTTCTTTTGCTGCTCTTGTGTGTTTTTGACTTGTTTCTTTCTCACACTCCTTTCTCTGTTCTATTGTTCGTGTGTTGAGTTGGCGTCCGGTTTCTCCTATGTATGTTTTATTGCAGAGTTTGCATGGGATTTCGTAAATGACTCCACATTTAAGTCCAGCTGGCATCTTGTCTTTTGGGTGCACTAGTCTGTTTCTAACTGTTGTGTATGGTTTTGTTGGTGTGTTTATGTTGTGTTTTTTCATTGTTGCTCTTATTTTTTCCGTTATGCCTTTAATGTATGGTAGGGTTATCACTGGTTTTGGTTCTTGTCTTTCTGGGTTTCTGGTTCTTTGCTTTGGTTGTCCTTTTCTTTCTGTTGTTGTTTGTTGTTTTCCTTTGTTTATTGCCCATGTCGGGCATCCGCTTGTCTTTAAAGCGTGTTCGTTTGTGTACGGTCTCTTTCTTCTGTTATCATGTTTGATCTGTGACATAATGTTCTTATTACTGACATTTTGTGTATGGTGGGGTGTTCTGATGTCCATAATAAATATTAGTGGGTGTGTGTGTGTGTGTTGGTTTCCTATATGTGTTCATGTTTAGGGTCCCGTCGGTCTGCCTGGTTATTTTCATGTCCATAAAGGCTATACTGCCATCTGTTTCTGACTCATAAGTGAACTTTATGCTGCCTGTGTCGTCAATGTTATTGAAGTGTTGTGTTAGTGTTTCTGTTTGTCCTTTTGGTAAGATTTCCAGCATGTCATCTATGTAGCGTTTCCATTTACGGAGTAGGAAGTGACGCCACCATCAGCGTCAGCTCTGAGGTTGTTTGCTGACGCAAACGAAACTGTCATCAAAGTAAAGAGAAACCTTTCCTGTGTTTTATAAAAAGAACCAAAAATGGAGCTGTAAACAAGTAGCTAAGGCTTAAGGTGCAGTACATCCTCTTTGCATCTAGATGGTGACAACTTTTGAGAAAAAGTCCAGATATCTGCTTTAACCGCTAGCTAAACTGCTAGCTTGAGTGGGGCCAGATCCTAGCCACAAAGTTCCAGCCTTCAAACATCTTTGAAAATTTGCAGCAGCTGTGGCAAATGTTGCATACACCTAAAAGTCAAAGTGAAATTTCCATTATATCATTATTGATCTGAAAATGTATGGTTATTTCTAAAGAGAATGCAGCAGCACCTAGCTGTAGCACTTCCTGTGCAGCTTTGGGTACTTCAAGCAATAAACAAATAAACAAACAACCTGTAAAAGTATTTAAAACAGTATGTGTGAGGTGCTCAATAATTTTGTCGATTTGAACTTTTTAAAATATCTGCCCCATTTGGACTGGTGGTTGGCTCATCAATCCAGTCAGAACTAATCTGTGTTTCTTCAAACTGAAGTTGTTCAGCGTGTTGGAACAGGTAGGATATTATTCATGACCGTTCCACAGAATCCAACTCTCTTCAGCACATTTTACAGCCCTTGCCCTAAAATTTCATGTTTTAAAAAGAAATGAATGAAGAATGACAGAAAAACAGGGAGAACATTTTTTTTGCTTGATAAACTGGAACAAATATTATCAAGCAGTCATTTCCATTTAGCTTTCACATGGTAGAGCTGCTTTTGACACATGACATCATACATATTTCAAATATGTTAATGACTCAGGTTATATGTAAGGGTGAGGGAACAAAATGTACAGTACAGAACATGAATTAGTCTCATGAAAAATGCAAACATGTCTAATTATTCATATAGGGACCACCATCAATTGCAAAACAGCTTCTTGTATTCAAAAAAAGAGGAGCAATCGGATTATGATCCTCTTAGGATTTAGCATTTTGTTTTAAAATTAGGAGTATTTCCAGCACTGGTCAGTCATGCATATTGATAAAAAACTCACGTGGACTTTCACCTTATATAGCAGAAAAAGTCATGAGCAAACATCTTATGTTTTTGCATTTGCAAAAAATATGTGGATCTCCCGATCTAGCTTGGAAAGGTTACTAGAGGTTACTATAGTTACCTTCAGCTCCAGATTCATGATTTTAAATGATCTAACCATCATTGTTTGAAATTAATTGTTTGAAGAACGTTCCTTTGCTTTCACAGCCGATGCAATAAAACCTTTAATTTGTGACAAGACGCATCTCTCCCTTCAAAAGCAAAATAAAACATAGCAGCAAGTTGTCAAGCTAATGTGTCTCATTCAAAACATATTTGTCTTCAAACTTTAAAGCACAGCTGCATTTCATCAAACAGAAGCTTGGCCTTAAAGCAGCGCTCTCAACACTCCTTTATGACTCACAAATCTAAAGAGAAGACAGTATTTCTTTGATGCTAGAGAACTCAAACGGCAAACATAATACCGTCTGCAAAGTGTGAATATTTGGAACTTTTTTCCTTTCCTTTACTCTTTCTCTTTCTTCCCCCTGCCTTGCTGTCTGCCTGTGTTGTTTTGAAGCGGTGAATAGATTTTAAAGATGCAGGATGACAAGACAAAGAGCCAGGGAGTAGCCTCCGGGCATTTGTGCTTTAAGTCATGCCATTTCCTTGCATGACAGGCAGCCCTAAATAAGTTACTTATAAGCATTTATTGATGCACAAGTGTGGCATCTGTTCGTAGGCTGTGGTTCTGAATGTAATTAGCTGAAAACCTTGCGCATTTCAATCAAGCGACACATTTAGAGATGCAACCTCCCCGCACCCCCTCCCCACAGCAACGTTTCTTCCTTATTTCCTTTTTCTACTGGTTGGGTGTTTTGCTCACTCACACTGCATGGCACCCTCCGTACACAGTAATTACTCCACCATAACCTCCATCATCATCATTATCGCCTCTAGAGTTTGTCTAACATTGATGAGATTGCTTAACTGTAAAGCCGGTGCTTTTGATGTGAGGCCTTGATTTGATGACATCATCGTGGATAAAAGGACACTAAACAATCAAACAGGCAATGAAATCAGTTGCCGGTGCAGACGTGAGCTATTTTGAGGAGACAGACTTAAAACAATCCCTGAAATCATTTTAATAGGGTTTGTTTCACAGAGTGGATGGCATTGTTACCCTGTTTGCGCTTGAACACATACACGCTGTGTGTGTGTTTGTCTCGGTGTGTCCGTGTGTATGTTCTTAGCCCCGGCGCAAAGAGGAATTAAATTTGATTAGTTTCTGACGGATTTTGAAAATATAAACTATTCATTTTTTTATGCAGAACACAAGGAGAGCTTTAAACCTAGCCCAGGGGTAGAGTCTTTGTCTTGAATCTCCTTTGATATTACTGAGGTCTTTTTATTGAGTGCTTGTCATGATAGAAAAACCGTACGGTAGATTGAATAGCCTTCCTTTGCAGCACCCAGTAAATGCCATGTGCCATTAACAATGCTGCAGTGGGGTACATAAACCATTAATATAACCTTTATGACCACGCAGTCAAACTGAGCATGTGTCTCATGCAAAGCTCTTCTTTTGATGGACACGTTTGCCAAGGCCTCCTCACAATACCACTAAAAAAGGATTTAATTGCACCAAACAGATGAGATGACAGACATTAGCCTTTTAAAGGCTGTTGTAAAAGCGAGGAAACATCAGAACTGGTACACTTATCTCTTGTGAGCTAATAAAAGACAAACTACCTTGCTGAGGAGGAAAAAAACATATACTGCTTGCTGTGTCCATGTTGTCAGACAAAGCTGGCAACCAGTCGCAATGAGTCTGCAACCTGCTGAGTAGGTTTAATTGAGGGAACAAGACGAGTGCCTCTTACAGGCCAGGGGTGTGGAGAGGGCGGAGAGTGACAGGCAATCAGTCACTAGAAGAGTGGGCTCAGTATTGGGACCTGTGGGGTGCCGCAGACCCTCGGCCATCAACCAGGGTCTGGCCATTGATCATTACTAGGAGCCTATCGAGGAAGATTGGGACTAAAGCAGGCATGCATTGAACAATGGTCCATAGTTTGGCTGACGTGCTTAAGCAGCTGGGTGTCAGTGCCTTTAATAGATTGGGTAGACTCCCTCTATATGCCCCACAAAGCATTGTCTGTTTGGCCCCTTCAGACAGAAAAGGTGGTTTTTTGTGAGGGGCCGGACCCACTATCATGTGGTGGCTTTCCCCCTCTCAGCCAGCAGTCCCCATCAGCTGAATGGACTTTGTGGCTGACATGGTCTATATGTTTGTGTGTTGAGGAACGGGGGGAGGCTGTCAAAGAAGAATGCAGCCCATTGAGTCATGGGGGGGGAGGGGGGGGGGGCATATCACAAGGGAGCATCTGCTAAGAGGAATGTGTACATGATGTCAAATGATGGTCCAAAGATAGACCTCGCTTCATTAAAAACAGAGGGTGATAAAGGGCAGCCCTGACCAGAGGAGTCAAGAGGGAGAGAATCTTGTTTGTGTTGCCATGTCGGGCAGTTTTCTTAACGGGGTTCCTTGGCAATGCAGCACAAGATCGGGGAGGTCTTGCCGTCTTGTGACAGGCAAGTTGGAATGTGTTTATGTTTCTGATTCAAACTGTGTGGTTATTTTTAGAAACAAACCTCACAAATGTTCCTATTCCTCCTATTCCCATGCACTCTTTTTACCAGCTCCAAGTTGTCTGTCTGACTGGAAAGATCATGTTTTGAGGAGCAGCCATGCAAATTGATTTGCTATCCATCTTCCTCATAGATGCGTACTGTCAGAGAACACTGGGCATGTACAGTCATGGAAGCTATTGACAGTTCTTGACATACCTTCTGTAATGCAGATGAGACAATTTTGTACATCGGTTATTTGTGTACCATTATCATAACATTTAGTGCATTGATTGAAAAATAATGCAACCAACCTTTTACTGGGTTTGACGGGATTAATATGAGTCTTGCAACAAAGGTCTAAAGAAGGTGCCTGAAATGGTTCTGTTAGCGCCAAATTCTTGGATTGTTAACATTGTATTGAATTTTTACACTACCAAAAACCATGTTGACACAATTACCAATGATTTAGTACAACCACTTACTCACATCTAGGGATAATTTAGAGTTTCCAATTTGGTTTGTGGAGGAAATGGGAGCGCCCAGAGAAAACCCATGCATGCATGAGGAGAACACGCAAACTCGACTTTGAAAGGCTGGGGCGGGTACTCAAACCTGCAATCCACCTGCACCAAGGCAACAGTGCTGTCTACCGCACCACCATGCCTGGACAGATCATCTCAGTTTTGACTGAATTTGTACAAAAGACATGTTGTATCCCAAAGGTGTATTGCACATTCATTAGATCGACCGGGTTATTCCATGGGTCTTACCAAACTAGTCTTGTCACAGATCTGAATCACTTTGCGTAAACATACTTTTCGAAGATGTCAGACAGAGAAAAGTTGGGACATCATAAGACTACTCAACCCTAGACAATATTCATTGTTTGAGTAACATTAAAAATGTCTCAATATTTCAAAGAAATTTGTCTTACATGTATTCCTGCATATATCGTGCTCTAGAATTTTACACAACAGCTGAGGGCAGTTGCTCTTCAATCAGGGTGTTTGGACGTATTTTTTGAAGCATTTAGGCTCCTTAAAACAATAGTTGTATTCATCAAAGAGCACCCAGTGGCTTAAAGAATCATCAGTATTTGTCTTTAATGCAAAAGCTTATTAAGGCTTTTAGCCCCACTTAGCTTAAGGCAAGTGTAAGGGAAGGTAAGCTGGTTGAATGTGATGATAGCATGTTAATGATACTGATGTCTCTGAGGATAACCCTATTACAGATGGAATGTCTATTACAAATAACCATCATGGTGTTTGGCCCTAAATATAGGTTTTCCAGTATGTCCAGCTTAGTGTCATTACATTGTCAGAATTCTAACTTTAGAATTTTTTCTATATGCCGATGAACGTTCCAGGTCATGGTATTTCAAAGGGTTTGAATGAAGGCAGCTGGACTTCTTTGGTTTCTTGAAGATGTTTTGCTTCTCATCCAGGAGCTTTGTCAATTCTGACTGGAATAAGGGAGAGTCATGGTTATAAACTGCTGCTGTTGTTACTAAATGAGCTGAAACTACCTATGAATACCTCTCCTCCCTACCCCGAGGAGTCATTAATGTCGTTAGATCCTATTGTGTCAGAACAGTTGTTTTTGATTAGAAGCAGGAGGGTGAGACATAGACTCAAACTGTTTTGGAATTAGGTTTAGAGCTGCAATGTTAGGTGCTGGAAGTGTGAAACCTGAGGCGTCCTCCTCTTCTTAATGTAATGTAAAAGAATGAAATGACTAGGGATGGGTACCTTTGACATTTGAATCGATCCGGTACTAATTCCCGGTACCTACGAATCGATACCGGTACTTAACGGTACCAATTTTCGATACTTTTGAGTGTTTATTATTTTAATTCTCTTTTATAATTAAATATATATTTTTCTCAATATATAACAATATTTGATAAATATCACGATAAATAACATTCAACTGTTTGTATTTCAACATCGTCCTTGTAGTTTTATAAGCTGATAATTTAACTGAAGCAAACATCTTTACTGTGAACTAAATTTACTGTGTATCTTCATTCCTTTTGCCGTCTTTTTTTCATTTGATTTTTCCTACTGGGAAGTTAGAATTTCCGAGGAGAAAGCGAACGCACCATTAGCTGATAACAATGGTAGCAATGGAAGCTAAGATATCAAGCTAACGTTATCTTATACAGTTTATTTAGCTGCTGGAGCAGATTAAAACGATGATGCCTCACACTTAGATCGTCACTGGTTTCGTCTTCACCCGTCACATTTAGTAAAGTGAAGCCAAACTTTAGAGTGCGTTCATGTTCTTCTAGTCAGGAATTCGGAGTTCCGAGGAGAAAGCGAACGCACCATTAGCGAAACGGAAGCTAACATATCAAGCTAATTATATTTTCCTACCAGAGCAGATTAAGATGAGGATGTCTCACTTAGATCGTTGTCGCTGGTTTCGTCATCACCCAGTTACCCATCACATTTAGTGAAGTGGACCCAAGCTTTAGCCTGCGTTCTTTCTACCATGCTGCTCTGTTTAGAACTGGTTCGCAGCGAGCGACGACAAAACGCTCTTGCGCATGCGCAGCTTTCTTGGCAAGTTCTCGTTATGAAGGACGGGTACGAAACGAGGCACCGTTTGAAATGACGTGAATCGGTGCTCGGTCGGTACTATGGAATTCGGTCGGTACCTTAAAAAGTACCGAATTCGGTACCCATCCATAGAAATGACCCCTGTTTCTTTTTAACTGAATTTAAAAAAAATACTTCAATGATATCTACAATTTGACTGCTGTAAATGAATAATTCCACTGATGGAATTCCTACTATTTATATCACACACAGCTTTTGTTTTAGTATTCTTGGTCTTTGTTGGGTCTTGTCTTGACCGCATCACTATCAATCGTATGTCATGTCTTCAAACATTTGTGAGCAGGAAGAATGGTGGCATCTGTGCGAGTCACAAGTCAGCGCTCAGCTCAGTTTGACCTCTCTGCCTACCTCTGTGACTCTCTTTATGTCACTTGGAGTCTGGT
>NC_091747.1:57707436-57717436 GCF_043380555.1 Nothobranchius furzeri
TCTGGAAATATAATTACATATGACAACAATTGTTCAGCTCAATAGGCTCAGTTAGATTCTATTACTCTACACTATTCAACAAGAAATACATTCATGACAACAAGGATACATTTAGTTGTGTTTCTATACAGCATTGTGACACCTTGTATATCTGTAACACAATAAATAAATAAATAAATAAATAAATAAATAAATAAATAAATAAATAAAATGTTCTATAACAAAATTCAACAAAATATAAATTCTGGTCCTTTGGTCCACCTTTGTAAAATAATTCCTCCCTAATCAGTTAGCTTTTATTTATTTTTATTTATCTATTTTTTTTATTATTAAATGTTTGGTTAAGGGACGCATTGCTAATTCTATGGCGTTAGCTATAACGCCCCTGAGGACCTTGTACATCTAGGCCGTACCACCATTAACTGGCGGTTTGAGCCGTTAACTCCTGGGAATCCCATATGCCCTACCGCCGTTAACTGGCGGTTTGAGCCGTTAACTCCTATATGCCCTACCACCGTTAACTGGTAGTTTGAGATGTTAACTCCTGGGATCTAACGTCTAGCAGCCCACTGCTGTCACCTCGGTTGCTGTAATTAGCTTTTTGAATTTAATAATTTACTGAATTTAATCTCATTCACTCACCAACGCGCTCCAACGGTTCCCTCCTACAGAGGATTGGTTCACTCTGTCGTCTCCACACAAATCTATAAGAATGGAATTAATTTGATAAGCTATTTAAGTTTCCTTTTTTTTTTTTAAGTTGCATCGTTAGCTTTTTCTCTTCTTCTTTCTTTACTCACCGCGTTGGTTCCAAGTTCCTAGCTCTTATTAGAAGGAGTCAAGTCCGCCTCTCCCTCTATCTATGCGGCACCCAAATCAGGGTTCTTCACGGCCTCGACCGTTGTTTTTTTTTTCTCTCTCTCTCTCTCTCTAACCGCTCAGTCTTTGCTTTCTGTATCTGCGTGCTGCACAGCCGTTTGTCTCTCCTCTCGCTCAGCTGCGTCGCACGGTTTTATTTCGCGGAGGCGGGACTTATTTCTCTCAGCCAATGAAATTTCAGATTCCCACCTGGACCAATAGTATACAGCTTTCCTCTTCTGTTTCTGTTAGGGATGTTCAAGATTCTTGTTTTAACCGATGTTTAATATTAAACTCGTTATTTTAGTTATTCACCCTTCCAATAATTCATTATGAAATTATCTATTAGTTAATTAGATATCTATTAATTAGTATTGTTAATTTCCTTAATTTATATTTTATATTTTATCTAAATTGAGGATGGATCATATTAGTAAGCCAATTAGTTAATACCTCATTAAGGTTCTAGCTTCTGGGTTACATCCTCCCCCATTAAATATCATGCACGTCCCTGTGCATTGTTTCTACGGGGTACACAACTTCTTGAGTAAGAGAGTCAATAAAAGCTTTATTAAGTCCTTGGAAAAGGGACCTAACTACGGTCACTAGTGGATTGCCCAATTGAGAGTAAGTTAGTCTTTGAGGAGGCTGACTACTTCGTTCAGATCTCCTGACATACATCTCTGGTTGCACAGTATCATGCTCATCCGTTTCGGTTTGATTCTCAACTGAGACAGGACGAAGTGAGCTCTCTGTTTCCGACAGAGCTGATGAGCTATTCTCTAAGACTTTGGTCTTTTCAGATGTATGTGTCTGATCGTGTATGATGGGTTCAAAACTTACATCACGTTGCTGCGACTTTAGGACACCATCCAATTGAGGTAGGTTTGTGTTAGTTTCATCCCCCGTTTCTACGTCAGGTAAGTATACTTCGTTTTTTTTCGTTTTTTCAGGTAAGTATGTTGCTGCTTCTTTCACTCTTTCAGGTAAGAATGTCGCAGTTTCACTCATTCTGTCAGGTAAGAATGTTTCGGTGTTGATGCCTTTGTCAAGTAAGGACAATTCAGCATTTTCATTACCAGCTAAGGTTGGTTCCTTGCGATCCCCTGTGTGTAAGGATAGTGTGTTTTGTTGTTGAATATTATTTACCGGTCCTGAATCTGCTATGAGTTCCCTATTTGGCAAGGTGACCGCTATTTGATAGGATGGTCGGTTTAGCACTTGTGGAAGATCAGAGTAATAAAACTCATCTACCTCTTCGTCAAGTGGCTCATCTGGGTCAGGTTCTAAGGCTGAACTCTGTCTTGTATGAGGTCTGCTAGGTTTCGTAACGCGTTCTGTTTCATTTTCTAATGAAGAGAGAAAACCACAAGGCAGTAAAAGATCTCTGTGGAGTGTTCTGTTGGGTCCTTCTCCGTTCTCTGGTTTTACAGTGTATACTGGCAAGTTTTCCATCTGTTTGAGAACTATATACACTGTTTGCTCCCATTTGTCTGCTAATTTATGCTTTTCTCTTAAGCGAAGATTTCGGACTAAAACACGATCTCCCACACCTAGTGTGGACTCACGAATGTTTCTGTCGAACCGTTCTTTGTTCTTCCTCGCTGTTTTTTGAGAGTTTTTTATGACAATGTCATAACTCTGTTCCAGATGACTCTTCAGTTCTTTAACATACTGAGAATGAGTTATAGAGGGCTTGTTCAAATGCGGTAACCCAAAGGCAATATCTATAGGCAACCGAGGCTGCCTACCGAACATTAGCTCGTAGGGAGAGTATCCCGTCACGTCATTTTTTGTACAATTGTACGAGTGAGTAAGTGGTTTTACAAAATCGCGCCAGTGATATTTCTCAGTGGCTTGTAAAGTTCCCAACATGCTGAGTAATGTACGATTGTACCGTTCAACGGGGTTGCCACGAGGGTGATAAGGGCTCGTTCTGACTTTACGGATACCAAGTAAAGAACAAAGTTCCTTGATTGTACGTGATTCGAAATCCCGTCCCTGATCACTATGAAGACGCTCAGGAAACCCGTAGTGGACTAAAAAATGTTCCCACAGGTTCTTCGCGACGGTGGTGGCTTTCTGATCTTTGGTTGGGATGGACACTGCATACTTTGTAAAATGGTCTGTAATCACTAAGACATCTTTAGTGTTCTTACTGTCTGGTTCTATGGAGAGAAAATCCATGCAAACTAACTCCATAGGTCTGGTGGTGGTAATACTCACCATTGGAGCAGCTTTGTCAGGGAGGGCCTTCCGACGGATACATCTTTCGCAAGTTTTAACTTTGATTTCGATATCACTAGCCATTCTTGGCCAGTAAAAACGGGACCGAATGAGATCTGTCGTACGTTCAACCCCAAGATGCCCCATATCATCATGTAGGCTTTGCATGACTGTTGAACGTAATGAATCAGGCAAGACTAACTGCAATGATGTCTCTGGTCCTAATTGGCGTCTCCGGTACAGTAAATCATTTTGAAACTCAAACCGTTTCCACTCTCTCAAAAGGTTAAGAACCACCGGGGGTTCTGCAATAGTATCAGTTGGCGGTTTATTGTCAGTCATAAGCAGCTGAATGACTCGGCCAATGGTTGGATCTTTCCTCTGCAAGGAGACAAGGTCAGCATGGTTATACTTGGGCACAGCAAAGAAACTGTCACTATTGTCTTCCAACTGGAATAGGTCTGGAATGGCCGCTGCAGACATGGCAAGTGACTGAACTAAACCACAAGGAGAATCAGTCTCATCCAAGACCATGTGCTTTTGGCATGTTGCCTTCACTGCTTCGGCTTGAAGTTGAAGCTCGACTTCTTTGACAGAGGATAAAAGATGAGATCGGAACTCATCTAGTCGTTGGCATTCCTCAGTGAATTTTGAGTTGTCTTCAGGTTTATCATGCAGCCTCCTAGACAGGCCATCCGCGTCAACGTTCTGTGTACCTGCACGGTATCTGATGTCAAAATTATAGGTGGACAACGCAGCTAGCCAACGATAGCTCGTTGCATCGAGTTTTGCCGTTGTTAAGAGGTAAGTTAACGGATTATTATCAGTAATGACAGTGAATGTGTTCCCATACAAATAGTCATGAAACTTATCTGTTATGGCCCACTTTAAGGCTAGAAACTCCAACTTGTGCGCAGGGTACCTAGTTTCACTAGAGCTTAAACCGCGACTTGCATAAGCGATTACCTGTGTGACACCGTTTTGCACTTGGTATAGCGCTGCACCGAGTCCGGTCGTACTAGCATCTGTGTGTACTAGATATGGGAGTTTTGCGTCAGCGTAGCCAAGAACTGGCGAAGTGGTAAGTTTTTCAATAATAGTTTGAAAGGACTTCTCACAGTCTTGGCTCCAACGATTCCCAAAGGGTTCTTTGGGGTTCAAGTACTTTGATCTACATGGTGGTGTTTTAAAGTTTTTCCGTTTGGGTGGATAACCAGCCGTGAGAGATGTTAGTGGCTTGACAATATTTGAGTAATCTTTAACGAAGCGTCGGTAATAACCGGTAAATCCTAAGAAAGATTGGAGTTCCTTCAAAGTCTGAGGCTTCGGCCATGTTTTGAGTGCTTCCACCTTATCTGGATCGGTTTTTATGCCATCTCGAGATACTATATGTCCAAGATAACGCACAGATGTCTGGAAAAACGACACTTATCTGGTGATAGCTTGAGTCCGTATTCTCTAAGCCGTTCAAGAACGTGAGAAAGTCTGGTTTCGTGTTCTTCCAAGGAGTTGGAAAAGACGATCAAGTCGTCTAGGAAAACTAACACTTCCTTCAGATTAATGTCCTTCATACACTTTTCCATAACCCGTTGGAAAGTGCTTGGAGCATTTGTTATTCCTTGTGGCATACGGTTAAATTCATAAAACCCAAACGGGCAAACAAAAGCAGTTTTAGGTTTATCCTTTTCACACATCTCTATTTGATAGTAACCTGACTTGAGGTCCATCACAGAAAACCACTGTGATCCAGCGAGAGCAGAAAAGGACTCCTCCAAGTTAGGCAGGGCATATGCGTCGCGAATGGTTTGCAGATTAAGCTTTCTATAGTCTATACATAGACGTACCTCACCATTCTTTTTCCGAACTACCACTATTGGTGAGGCAAATGGAGACTCCGACTCTCTTATTATACCGGTTTCCAAGAGGGCTTCCAAATGTTTTCTCACGGCTTCATAATCATGTGGATGGATCGGCCGAGATTTCTGTTTGAATGGGGTCTCGTCTTTTAAGTTGATGTGATGTCTTATCTGTTGTGTATGACCAAAATCAAGATCGTGGTGCGAAAACACATCGGAGTAAGTGTTAAGTTTGTTGGTGATCCTCCCTTTCCATTCTTCGGACAAGGGCGAAGTACCGAAGTCAAAACTGAGAGGAGGGTTTGAAGGTGAAGTCTGTTGCTGCGAACTACACGCCGCAAGTACTTTCTGATCACTTTTGTCAGGTTCTGGATATGGCATAACACGATCGGCCTTAACTAACTCAGCGATCACACAGTTAGTGGGTAATGTGATGTCATGGTTAGTTTCGTTTCTTAGTACAACAGGTACTTTGTATGGACCATGTGAAGGTAAGGAAATGAGGCAACAGTCTACAATTATACCCCCTGGTAGAGAACCATTGGTGGGTTGTTCAATGAGTGCATAAGGCTCATGCTTGTTTTGGCTGGGTTGCATAAACCCTTCTAGTAACAGTTTTTTATTTGCAGGGAGAACTTCTTGGGTTCTCCCTCGAAGCTTCACCACACCAACTCGTCCATCTTTGCTTTGTTTTTTTCTGACTGCTAAGGCTTTTAGCACGTGTTGGTACCCATAAGAGAGTGCCTTGGAATCAGGTAAGTTATTGGCAGACAATTGCTCATACAAAGGATCGAGTGTGTTTGTGCCAATGAGTAGTGGTGTATCAGAGTTTGAGCTTATATCCGGAACCACTAACGCAAGGGTAGGTAACTCAAGTCCAGACTGATCGAGCTCTTTTGGAAATGTGACACTTATCTCTATGTATCCTAAATAAGGAACTGCTTGACCGTTTGCGCCCTCGACTTCTAACAGATTACTGATGGGTTTAATTGAGAGGTCAGGTAAGTGTTCTTGGTAAAAAGAATTGGCAATGGTGGTTACCTGGGACCCTGAATCCAGTAAACAATTACATTCAACACTGTTAACTGAGACTGTAGCTGTGCATCGCCCACCCACTAATCTTTTGGGAAGTTTTGGCACTGAATGAGCATGAACTGGCTTGCAAAAAAGTTTCTCTGTCCTTTCCTTAGAGGGACTTGGTTCTACTTTAGCACCTATCTGTCCCACGATAGGAGCTTCTACCGGTTTAAAGGAGGAGACTGAGCAATTGGCTTTGACATCTCCCACTCGCGCTGCTTCTGTCTAAGAGCAAGTCTTTTAGTTGCAACTAGTGCTGGATTTGGCTCGTTGCTACAGCTAGAAGCTATGTGCCCATCTTCTCCGCACTTAAAACAGTATCCAGGCTTTGGTCTGGGCACCACTGCTGTTATCTGCTGAATCTGTTTGGGCTCATCTGGAATTTTAGTCCCCACACGGGGTTTTGACTCTTTTTGAGTTTTCTTTGCCTTTTTATCTGTGTTGTTAACCTTAAGCTGTGCAATTTGGCTCCTGAGCTCAGCGATTTGTTTGCGTAAGTCATCACAGTTATCATCTATTTCCAGTTCACAAGTGTTTTTACTCTGAGAGCATGTTGTTTGCACATTTGAATACACTCTAGTTCGTTGTGCCCCTAAGTGTTGTTTCATGCGTGCTGCTTTAGTAGCCTGTTTGTCTTCTTCAGTGCGCAGTTTGAGGAGAAGTGCTGTAAAATGAGGCGGGTTGTCTTTCTTTTGTTCGAGTTGCAGGTTTGAAATCAGCGAGCTGTCCCAACAGCCTCTGCAAAACTGCTTGAGCAGCTGCTGGTCGGCGTCACTGGAGGAAATTCCATTCCTCTGAATAACTAGGTTTAACAAGGTGTATAACCTCTGAAAGTAATCGGAAGGTTTTTCACCACTGTCCTGGTTTGTGTTTAAGAAGCGAGCAAAGAGCTCGTCGCCGTCTTCGACAGCTGCGTAAGCTGAATCGAGATGTTCAAGGTACGTTTCCGGGTCGGATTTTGGACTAAGAGCTTTAACGATGCTCGCTGCTGGGGCTGACAGACTCTCCACGATTCTTCGTACAATTTGGGACTTGGTGAGTGAAGGATCATTTATGCATAACACTACACTACTACGCCAAGTATCATAGTCAGTTTCAAAAGAAGGGTGTGGAACTCGCCCTGAGAACGGTTTTAGTCTGTATTGTGAAGTAGGCGGAGGGATAACCTCACTGCTTTTAACAATGTGTTCCACAATAACTCGCTGAACCTCAGGTGTGTTTAAAAGATTTGGTGGAATGCAAGGGTTTTGTTTTCCAGTCTCTGTAGGTGGACAATTGTCCTTTGAGTTGTTCATATAGTTAACTTCTGGTGTTAAAGGCAGGGAATATGTAACTTGGTCACTATGGAGCATTGGCTCTGGTTCAGTGACTGGTTCAGATGCATGGGTATCCCTTCCTAAAGATTCCCCAATTTTTGCCAGTTCCTCCATTAGAAGGTCTTTAAATGATTGATTGCTACGCGCAGCTATGTCCCTGAGCTCTGACAGATAGGCATCAGTGGCAGATGTGCTAGTTTCTAGACTGTACGCGCTGGCTAGGTCTTGAATATGAAAGAAAACATCTGGGTTCCTAGTACAAGGTTTGTCATAGGGTAAACATTGTTTCTTTAATTCCTTAACAGTGGCTTCATGTTGAAACTCCACAATAATCTGATCACAGTTTGGTAACTTAATGCGCCTGTTAACTGGTCCGAATCCTTCCATAAACCCAAAGACTTCGTTATCAAGGTCTGTATCAGTTAACCCACTGATTAAAACAGCATTTGAAACTTTGACCTTTTCTGTTTTCACAACTTCCATTTTAAAACACTCAAAAGTACCAATAATGCCAAAATGGCAAACCACTGTGACCTCCAGGCACTCTTATGATGTCAGTCAATGGTTAGCTAAGGTAACAACTCTACAATTCTCCTGGCTGGCTCGCCAAGTTTTATGTAACCGGATTACAGGATACAATAAGATAATTAAAAGAAAAAATAAACAAATGGGCCAATAATTAGGTTCGGGGAGAATTGGAGGTTGTTTAAGAATGACTGGAGTCACGGGTATAGCATGAAACGGTTTATATACTAAATTTTAATAATAATGGGAAATATAACACATAAAGATAACACACAAAAACAGATGAAAACAATCGACAATAGTAAAATGCTCGGTATGAGATTTGATCATATGAGTCACAAGTCAGCCGGCGTCAAGTCAAATCCCCACGCTTGGGGTGAAAGTCAGAGTCCGGTGGTGCGATTTTTTCCTACCACACCGTTGAGATTGTTCACAGAAGAGAGCAGTCTGCTCTTCAGTTACTTGAGATGTCCTGGTTCGTTCAGTGGTTAAGGCTCGCCATCTCCCTCGTCAGGAAGAAATCCAGTTCTCGTTCCAAGTGAGTGATCATAGGAGTCGGGATCAAACCCAAGGAAAAAAAAAACCCAGCCTGTAAACAACAGGACTGTTAGCGAGTTGGCATCGACCCTTCTCGTCACATCACAGCATAAAGTCTTACAGACTTAAACAAATGCTTCACTCTATTGGCATAGCCAATCATGTTTGGGTTCACAGTTCAACTAACATAACATCAATTTGATTGTCTATTAAAATAATTCTCAGTAGCTCTGGAAATATAATTACATATGACAACAATTGTTCAGCTCAATAGGCTCAGTTAGATTCTATTACTCTACACTATTCAACAAGAAATACATTCATGACAACAAGGATACATTTAGTTGTGTTTCTATACAGCATTGTGACACCTTGTATATCTGTAACACAATAAATAAATAAATAAATAAATAAATAAATAAATAAATAAATAAATAAATAAAATGTTCTATAACAAAATTCAACAAAATATAAATTCTGGTCCTTTGGTCCACCTTTGTAAAATAATTCCTCCCTAATCAGTTAGCTTTTATTTATTTTTATTTATCTATTTTTTTTATTATTAAATGTTTGGTTAAGGGACGCATTGCTAATTCTATGGCGTTAGCTATAACGCCCCTGAGGACCTTGTACATCTAAGCCGTACCACCATTAACTGGCGGTTTGAGCCGTTAACTCCTGGGAATCCCATATGCCCTACCGCCGTTAACTGGCGGTTTGAGCCGTTAACTCCTATATGCCCTACCACCGTTAACTGGTAGTTTGAGATGTTAACTCCTGGGATCTAACGTCTAGCAGCCCACTGCTGTCACCTCGGTTGCTGTAATTAGCTTTTTGAATTTAATAATTTACTGAATTTAATCTCATTCACTCACCAACGCGCTCCAACGGTTCCCTCCTACAGAGGATTGGTTCACTCTGTCGTCTCCACACAAATCTATAAGAATGGAATTAATTTGATAAGCTATTTAAGTTTCCTTTTTTTTTTTTAAGTTGCATCGTTAGCTTTTTCTCTTCTTTTTTCTTTACTCACCGCGTTGGTTCCAAGTTCCTAGCTCTTATTAGAAGGAGTCAAGTCCGCCTCTCCCTCTATCTATGCGGCACCCAAATCAGGGTTCTTCACGGCCTCGACCGTTGTTTTTTTTTTCTCTCTCTCTCTCTCTCTAACCGCTCAGTCTTTGCTTTCTGTATCTGCGTGCTGCACAGCCGTTTGTCTCTCCTCTCGCTCAGCTGCGTCGCACGGTTTTATTTCGCGGAGGCGGGACTTATTTCTCTCAGCCAATGAAATTTCAGATTCCCACCTGGACCAATAGTATACAGCTTTCCTCTTCTGTTTCTGTTAGGGATGTTCAAGATTCTTGTTTTAACCGATGTTTAATATTAAACTCGTTATTTTAGTTATTCACCCTTCCAATAATTCATTATGAAATTATCTATTAGTTAATTAGATATCTATTAATTAGTATTGTTAATTTCCTTAATTTATATTTTATATTTTATCTAAATTGAGGATGGATCATATTAGTAAGCCAATTAGTTAATACCTCATTAAGGTTCTAGCTTCTGGGTTACAGATAGATTTTGGATGGATGGATGGATGGATAG
>NC_091747.1:57719936-57782436 GCF_043380555.1 Nothobranchius furzeri
GGATAGTTGGATGGATGGATGGATGGATGGATTTTGGGTGAATGGATGGATGGATAGATTTTGGATGGATGGATGGATTTTGGGTGAATGGATGGATGGATTGATTTTGGATGGATGGATGTATGGATTGATTTTGGATGGATAGATGGATGGAGTTTGGGTGGATGGCTTGATGGATGGATGGATGGATGGGTGGATGAATGGACGGATGGATTGGTGGATGAATGGATGGATGGGTGGATTGATGGATGGGTGGGTGGATGGATGGATGGGTGGATGGATGGATTTTGGGTGGATGGATGGATGGATAGATGGATTGCTATATGGATGGATGGATGGATGGATAGATGGATTGCTATATGGATGGATGGATGGATGGGTGGATGAATGGATGGATTTTGGGTGGATGTATGGATGGATTGCTATATGGATGGATGGATGGGTGGATGGATAGGTGGATGAATGGATGGATGAAAGGATGGATGGATTGCTACATGGATGAATGGATGGATGGGTGGATGAATGGATGGATTTTGGATGGGTGGCTGAATGGATGGATGGGTGGATGGATGGATGGATAGACAGATTGCTATATGGATGGATGGATGGATGGACGGATGGGTGGATGAATGGATGGATTTTGGGTGAATGGATGGATGGATGGATGGATGAATTTTGGGTGAATGGATGGATGGATAGATTTTGGATGGATGGATGGATTTTGGTTGAATGGATGGATGGATTGATTTTGGATGGATGGATGGATTTGGGGTGAATGGATGGATGGATTTTGGGTGAATGGATAGATGGATAGATTTTGGATGGATGGATGGATGGATTGGTGGATGAATGGATGGATGGACAGATGGATGGACGGATGGATGGGTGGATGAATGGATTGGTGGATGAATGGATGGATGGATGGACGGATGGATGAATGAGTGGATGGATGGATTGATGGATGGATTTTGGGTGGATGGATGGATGGATGGATAGATGGATTGCTATATGGATGGATTGGTGGGTAGATGAATGGATGGATTTTGGGTGAATGGATGGATGGAAAGATTTTGGATGGATGGATGGATGGATGGATGGAGTTTGGTTGGATGGATGGATGGATTGCTATATGAATGGATGGATAGGTGGATGAATGGATGGATTTTGGGTGAATGGATGGATGGATTGCTAAATGGACCCCACTCACCTGTACAGGTCAGGAGTAAGACAGTAAACTGACTTTAATCCCATGCAAGTATGTTTACTTAAAGTTAACCCGGTCCACAAAAGCCTGTTGTGTATTCCAAACATCCCCAACATGGTTTCTAGAAGATTTTCTAGGGCAAAATACACAACCAAGCAAAAACATTTATTCATGTTAATAATTAATTTACTGTTGTAAACATTGAGAATCCAGATGCATTCGTCAGATCTCAGAACACACAGACAATCTGATGAACAGTAAAAACACAGACACCACTCTGGAGATCTTTTTTTTAAGTGCATGTCTAACAGCTGGGGCAAATAGTCTTCTGTCCCGCCTCTGCAACAACGTAAAACTTTTATTTTTCTGTCTGTCAGTGTGCGACTGACAGACAACAGCATGTTGCTGTGCTGGCACCATATGCCCTTTATGCTGCTTAACAGCCTCTTCAGTCAAGTCTGCAAAAGGACCATAAAAAATAGGCGATCACGGTTAACGCCTGATGGCCATTCTTGGCATCAGGAGGGGGGCCCCCTCCTCCTGAAGCAGGGCTAATTAACTGACAGGCTTATCTAATGATACCCCTATCTCTCTTTTTTCTGTCTACTTCTCCCCCCTCAACCTGGACCCCCTAGACACTTTTCCCTGCGCGCCAACTTTGTTTTCTTTTATTATTCAGGCACTGATGCCTCAGTAAGTAGTAAAAAGCCTGTTGACCATTCCGTGGCAACTGGAGAGGAGAGCTGTGGATAATTAAAAGTTCCCCAGGTCTTAGGCCCTCAGGGGTTAAAGGGGCTGGAGCTGTGAGTGACTGAAGAAGGGGCTTTTCACGGTACTGATGTTTAGCCAATTATTTAGCAGACTGAACCAAAACCTAGAAATTAATCAGTCTGACTCAGATATGATGGCCGTTGTCTTCATTAAAAAAAATCGACCCTTCCAGGACTTTGCATGTTACCACTGTTTTGGCAATGAGTGATGTCTCTGATCAGTGCCAAAATGTGTCCACGGACATTAACGTTAACATTGTTTTCTGTTAAAGATATTGGCCAGAGGCAAATTTCCTTTGAACGGCATGTGTAAAGAAGTATTAAAACCTCAGATGAAAAAGGTTTTGGGATTTTCACAGCTGGAATTTTAAGAAAATCTGATGTTTTTGACTGGCGCGGGAAAAACGGAAACTAACTTCCGGTCTAAGCCCTGGGCAGCTGGGGACTTTTCACAAGGAGATCTGCTGAAACCGCTATAGTAAACAACCTCCGACTCCGGTGTTTCTGCATTAGAGTTATAGCAGAGAACAATGTGTCTTCAGTCAGATGTAGCTTCTGAAGCTTCTTCTAGTCAGTCAGATGATTAGGTTTATCTCTGGGATACGGTGACAAGAACGGATTTTGGATTACCGTAGAAGTTCAACCAAACTCCGACCCCGCTAGCTGGACATCACTACCGGAGGTGCAGACATATTTTAGACCGTTTGACTCTGAAGACCCGCAATCCGATTTGAACATTGAGGTGAATTATTTTCATCTTCAGAACCAAAATCGGTACAGTTTTTTTTACTTTTGTTAAATATTTCATTTCTTTGCTTCACCTGGAGCTCTAAGCTGACAAGTTCTCAGCTGGTCTTATCTCCATCATGTGTCCCAATATAATTCAGTAACCTACAGATATGTGTGCTGCCAGTTTTACAGCTCCATGTAATTATTGATATAACTCCGGAAAATATATAGCTCACCAGAATAAATCTTCCTGATGCTGGAGTAACTCCTTAGTTTGACTCGTTTGCACTAATCTAGGATGGCACGGAAGTTCTACTGGAGGATCTGTTGTTGATATGGGGAACAAATCATTCAACATTCATGGCATTAATGGAATTAACAGAAGAAATATCGGAAGCCCTTGACAAAAAAAATCATCTCATAAGTATCTTTATTGATTTAAAAAAAGCATTCGATACAGTGGATCATACAATTCTTATTAAAAAACTTTGTAAATATGGCATCACAGGGATGGCCCTAAAATGGATAACAAGTTATCTTACCGATAGGCAGCAATATGTTCAAATAAACAACACAAAATCACATATAAATAACATTACTTGTGGTGTACCACAAGGGTCGGTGTTGGGCCCTAAACTATTTATCATTTATATAAATGACATTGTTGAGGCATCCAATATATTAAAATGCACCTTATTTGCATATGATACAACTTTTTACTATTCAGGAGATAATGTTGAGCAGATGATAGAAGTGATACAAGCAGAGATGAAAAAAATTAAACTATGGTTTGATGGAAACAAACTATCATTAAACAGTGATAAATCCTGTTTTATGATATTTAGTAATACAAATTCAAATGATGAAATTTTATTAAATATAGATGAGATTAATATTAAAAGAGTTCAAGAAGTCAAGTATCTGGGAGTCATCAATGATGAAAAAATGTCATGGAAACTACATATAAACAGTGTCAAAACTAAAATATCTAAAACTATTGCACTGTTACATAGAGCAAAAGGGTTGCTTGATAATAATTCATTATATTTGTTATATAACTCACTGATCATACCATACCTGAACTACTGCATTGAAATCTGGGGAACAACATATAAAACTTACACAAATTCCATTTACATCTTACAGAAAAAAGCAATAAGAATAATCACAAGGAGCAACTACAGAGATCCGTCCAATCCATTATTTATGAATTTAAAAACACTAAAATTCTATGATCTGGTGGACTACAATATTTTAAAATTTATGTATAATGCAAACAAAAGGAACATACCTGCAGGATTAATTAAACGATTTTCAAAAAGACATAGCAAATATGATTTAAAGGGACATGAATTATTTAACATACCTAGACATCGGATACTCGTAAAGGAACATTGTGTCTCCATATATGGAGTTAAACTGTGGAATAAATTGAATACTGAACTCAAGAATGCAAAAACAATATTGACTTTCAAAAAAGAGATAAAAAATAAAACGATTAACTTATATAGATCCGTTACATAAATGTGTGTGTGTGTGTGGGGGGGGGGATTAAAGGAACAAAATATTAACCTAGTATGTGCTTGTATGTGTATATATGTATGTATATAGATCTGTAACTTTATGCTTCTTTCTGTGTAAATTGTTTTCTTTTTCTATTTTTTTCTCAAATTCATGGGTTGAGATTTTGTCGGCCAACAGGTCCAGGAACTATATTGTTCAATTTCCTTAAGAATCACATGATTATTTCATTTGTATTAATGCTATTTTAGTTAAAAGGGGCAGACAACATAAGTTTTTCTTCTTTCTGTCCCCTTTTTCATTTTGGCTTGCAGCAATTTAGTTCTGATTGTATTTTTATTTTAATGTCAATAAATGAAAATAAAAGATTTAAAAAAATTCAATTCAGTTCAAAAATACTTTATTAATCCCAGAGGGAAATTAGAGTTTCAGTACACACAATTCTGAGATCAGACATACATACATAGACACATGACAAGAATCTTTTAGATTATATCTGTGTGTGTCGTAGCTTTCCCAAATGACTTGTTTTATTCCTTATCGGAACTAATACGGTTAACAGTGTTGCTGCAGTCATGCTAACAGGATTCGGAGTCCAGAAGTACCGGTGCAGTTCTGGATGGATTTACAGATGCAGGTTATTATTTTAGATCAGACCTGTGTTAATTAAAAATGAGCATAGGACACGGACATATGGCTCAGACCTTTTGCTGCAGCTGTAAATGCAATTTTCCGTAATAATTAAGAGCACGAAAGTAAACAAAATACAGTTATTCACCAGAAGCTAGCTTGTTTTACTTGTTGGAGTGACGTAGGCGGAACACAGTTCTTCACTCTCTGGAGGAGAGGATTTTGATTTTCTGTAACGATTTATGACAAAATTCCTTTACAAAATGAAAAACTGAACCCGGTTCATATTTAAATCGATGGTAAAGTGTAGTTATACTGAATTTCTACAATTTTAATGCTGAGTCTGGCCAATACCTTTAAAGTTAGCCATATTTAAATCCATTCAGGGGACTGGTGAGTGGCTGTGTGATGTAAAAACCTCAGCATTTGTTGGTGCTGGGAGTTTAGAAACAGCGACTTTAAAGCATTGCTTATTTTTCTTTCCTCCCAATTAGCTTCACCGGCAACTCTTCTAATTTCAGAAATAACGATTGTTTGGCAAAGTTTGCTGATGTCATTTCATACTGAGTAAATGTTAGTGTTCTCCATCAGCAAGTTCGCGCGCGCGCGCACACACACACACACACACACACACACACACACACACACACACACACACACACACACACACACACACACACACACACACACACACACACACACACAGATGTTTTCTTTCTATACTTTTTTATTGGTGCTCGTGTTGCAAAACATTTCGCCGCCTGGAAAGCAGGGGGCGTAAACTTTTCATGGTGGGTCTGCCTATCATTGCAGTGACGTCCAGTTGACGCAAATCCACTCAAGGAGCAAGGGTCAACAGAGAACAAGTTGTCATTGAGCTGAAAATGCTTGATCTTGAGGACAGAAAATGTTTGTTGCAATGAATTTACTGAGATTGAAGGCACTGTTGACAAATTTAAAAGAAGTGGTGTCAAGTCAGAGAGGATCATGGGCTGTTGTTAACCCAACCAATTACAGTTGTGCACTCTCCGCTGCGTTTGACAGATAGTTGGAAAATTGGGCTCTACTTTGCCCGTCCTTGCCTACCTGTTGGAAGGCCCTTTTGTAAACTGGGCTTCACAATCAGCGTGGGTTAACCAAAGTCCCGCTCAGTGACTCTACTTGGTACCACCCCAAGTAAATGCACAAGATCAGGTACTCCATTGGTTTCTGAAATAATCTGGAAAATGGTCCTTTTGTTTTGGCCTGGGAAAAGGGAGACATGTGCATGCTGCGAAGATTCGGTAAAATTACCCGGAAGTTCCGATAGTGGGATCAGACCTTATATGTCTAATCCCAAATGCCCATTTTTAACTACCTATAGCCCTAAGACTTTTTCCTGTTCCCACTGGATTTACTGGATCATCAGTTTTGCACCTGAAACCCTTTATTGTTTCAGATTCTGTAAGTATCACAATATTTACCTGTTAATGTTGCCAAGGCCTCAATATTAAAAACAAATTTATTTATTTAACAACCCTAACCCTAACTGACCCCCGTAATTTTCTTTGCACCAGATGAACCAAAGTGCTTTATTTCTGTCTTGAGTTTAATGTACATAAAAATATGTTGTAGGTGCAACCCTTCTTCCACCAATTGGTCAGGTGATTAACCCTCATTACTGATTGGCTCTAAAAGGATTAAATCCTATTAAAAAAACCTTACTTGACTTGAAGGCTTGTGTGTCTTTTCTTTGTGTGTCTGGGAGTTGTCACAAAAATGTTGTCACACATTTACACAATATTGCTGCACACATTAAATTATTTTAAATCACCTTTAAATGGCAATTCTACTTTTCCTCTCTTCCTTTTCCTTCCTTCTTTTATTTTGGTGGCACTCGTAAGCTGGGTCAAGCAGAAACGCTAGCCCAGTTTCCGCCGCTATGGCCGATAAGGCATTGTACCTTGGCTCAGTAAACAATGGGATGCCATCTGTCCATTAGTGAGAGCACAGCGTGAGGAGAGAGGGAGGACGAAGGAGAAAGATTTTAAATGGAAAAAAAAGAAAGAGGACCCATTAGTGAGTCCAGGGCGAGGGCAACACAAGATGCACAAACTGAAACAGAGACGCGCAATCCTCAGCAAGGGTCATAAAGTTAGAGTAACATTTATGATAAAGAAGGCGTAACTCTGCTCACGTTTTACTCTGAACAGAGTAAATAGTAAAAATTGTTGTAAAAAAAAAAAAAGCTTTAAATTTGGTTTTTGCATCTCTTTTTCACACAAGATGTTTAAAACCAAGCTTTAAAATGAGTTCAGAATGTTACATCTGTATGACCCCTGAGGCTCATTCAGCTAAAGAGGCGATTGCTGAGATTGCCTGAGGCGAATCATGTCCGCCTCCGGCAATGACCCCAAAAAGACCTTCCCAAAATATCCCCGGAGGGTGAATCATATCTGCAACTCACACTCAGATGCTGAAAGGGTAAATTAAAGCTAAAAAAATAAATAAATAAGTTGAGCACAATAATAGAAACATCCGAAATGTCCAAATTACCATCGGTTCCTAATTTGAGATGAGGCTTAGATAAACAGATTTGCCTTAAAGAGGAAGAGGAAGGGGAATTTTAATTCTTAACTAGTGTGTGATTACTATTTGTTAATTAGGCCACCTTAATTTATTTTTCAGAATAAATGCACAGAAATATGATATACATTTATACTCAAATCGCTGTTATAAATGAATCATTAAATTTTTTAGAAATGCTATAAAATTCATTGATTTTTTTTATTTATCACTATGCTTAACCCTTTGATGCATGAATTATGAAATCTTCAACCATGATTTATTTTTAACAATTTTTTTCATTTGTCTTTAGGTGTGAATGAAACAAATTTCAACAAATATTTTTTGTAAAATTTTATAATTTACAAATAATTTATTACATGTCCCCTCAGTGGACAGCGTGCATTCTGAGCATGAAATATGTTGGCTTGACTTACTGAAGTCCAAATGGAGGGGCTCAAATGCAATAAGTCTTCAACAGCTGTGCTTAATAGCAAAAACAAATAAATAACAATTTTGAGTACCTGTCCACTGTAGTGACTATTATGCATCAAAGGGTTAATATCAAATGTTTTCAGTAATCTGTGGAAAATTGGGTATTTATATTTTACTTTCCTATGCTAAAATGCTAACAGCTGTTGTCTCATCCAGCTTTACTTGTGCAGTTTTTTAAAATAAATGCTGAAGTAAACTTTTGTGCTAAAATCTGCGTTCATTCGTTATAAAATCTTTCGATCCATTTCACCAGCTTACTACCCCTTTTCCGTGCCTTCCTCTTTCAGTCTTCCTCCTCCTTTTCTTTCCACGGCTCTCTTTGAAGTTTACATTTTGCTTTTCACACCCACGAAGGAAACGGCTAGAAGTGGTGGCATCACAGCTTCTCATCAGTAGAGGAGTAACAGGTACAAATGTCGGTTCTTTAGATGACATTGTGTGGTGTGATCCCGGTACTCCAGGGACAATGGAGAAGGGCTACAGAGAAACTGATCTGAGAACTGTTGTGCATAAGTGTTAGACCTGTATGGTGCAGCGTGTGTGTGTGTGTGTGTGTGTGTTTTGAGTATGCAAGAACATTTTTGATGTCTTCGGCTATGTGGAGGTGAGCGTGTGCATTTGTGAATGTGTGCAGACGTTGGTGCAGAATGTGTGGATGCTTTTGTGTGTCTTGGACTTGCTGTTTGGTTCCACACACGGATATCAGTTCCACCCCTTAGGCAAAGAGATTCTTGCTGACTGTTTTCACTAAACAATCCGCGTCTTTCTGAGGCTGTAACTCTCCCCCCTGCAAGGGCTGTATTTTGTTCAGAAATTGACAGGATGGAGAGCGTGCTTTAATTATGGCACACCTTGACAAGTCAGCAGTTGCAAATGACTGGAGGAGGACAAATGTGAAGTGCTGTAAAAAGATATGTGAGATTAGTTTGCAGTGTTTTTGAGAGTAGATTAAATTAAACAACATGTTTCATTGGGTTTAACTGAAGATTACATTTGAACAGGTTGTGTGTTTGTTATTTTTTAGCCATTATGTAATGCTCCGGCTAGAGAGATTGCATCAATTAAAACCCGAAAAAACAGAATATCAGTTTGTTTCAAAAAGACTTCAGACTTCATTTCACTAACCCATCAGCAGTGGTTTCTATGAATGCTTGTAAATTAGGCTGGCAAGTAATCCTATACTGTATATGTTAATATGTAGTCTTGCCATGACCCATTGACAGACCTCAGTTATTGCGGGGGTGGTGTGTGTGTGTGTGTGTGTGTGTGTGTGTGTGTGTGTGTGTGGGGTGGGGGGGTACAGTTGACTACTGTGACATACTGAGTCGAAGACCATGACAATACATCCACTTTCTAAATAAGGGCTTTAGTACCTCTCTCTGCTCTTGACTCAAACAAAAAGTATAAATAGTCCAAAATTGATGCAACAGCCATTTCAAACAAGCCGCCACCATCTTAGTAGTTCTGCTCCATCCCATCATCCTGCCCAAAAAAAACCAGATAGAGTGCTGTGATTGGCTGTCCAGGCCTGCAGAGGCTCCAATGGAGAGTGGCTAGACCGACATGCAGAGCAAAATCATTTTGCTTCTGCTATAGTCTGTCTAGATTTCCAGTTGTCAGCCTTTTTCTGTGGAAAAAAAGTTCTGGCGCTCCTGTTTCAGGAACTAGAAGTTAGCCACTGCCTCCATTTGCTTTGTGATGTTGATGTTTTATCTCCATAAAAAACTTAAGCCTGAAGGAGTTCTGCTGTGATGCAGAGTTGCTAATGCTAATGGTTAGCTTCTACTAGCTAAGATGCGCTCTACTCTCTCCTGGATGCTAAATCAACAACAGCCTTCCTCGTTGTGACCCAAGGTGGGCGAGTCAATGAGTGCTAGTTCAAAGTATGGCGTATATAGGTCACGACAGTAGCACAACTTTATTGCCAGACATGACTCAGCCATTTATTAGACATCTTGCTATTGTGTTTGCTATATGTTCCAATTCAAGAGGATTCTCCTTTTCCTCACACTTCAGTGTCTTTAACTAGTCTCTAACAGTCAACACCACTCTGTGAGATTCTGACTCAATGTAAAGCTTCGCTCCCACCGAACTTTGGCGCTGTACGACTTCCGCTAAGACCAAAAATAATTTATTCCAATCAAAGCATTCACACTGGCTAAGGTGCGATGTGGATCCAGATGTGGAGCTCAGGAAAGTTTCCACATGGAATCTATGTATCCGGATGCCACAGGCAAATTGTTATGAAGTTAAAGCAATTACATGAGCCAGACAGGAAGTGAGACGTGGAAATGCGAGGCGCATCAAGTATATTGTTTTTGTCAGCTTTTGTTTTATTATTAATGAAAGCGATCTTAGTTCAGTGTGTGATGGTTCACTTTATTTTTACTGGTATATTTTAAATGTTATGACAGATTTATAGTCTTGATGCTCTTGTGGGAGCAGACTTCTGCGGATGGTCAGCACTCGAACTGCACCAAACCGTACGGAAACCGGACCGCAATTATACCGTGTTCGGGTGAGTAGCAGTCTGTCCAAACCGTACGGAAACCGCACTTTACTGCATTTGGTGTAAAAGAGGCATTATTCTAATAACATAATGTTTCTATACATAAAGTTTTCCCTCAAATGTCACTTTTTTTTTTTTTACAATTTTTACTGTGGAAATTCTGCCTAGTCAAAATTAAATCTTAATGATTTGAAATCCTCACGAACTGCAGATTTTCAAAGCAAAAAGTCTGAAATTGAAAGGATTGACATAAAAAGTGAATGGAAAAAAAAACTCTAGACACCAAGAATCCGTACCACAGTGATTCTGCATAATGTGTTCTCACCTGTCAAAACGACACGATCCCATGAACAATCCTTAAGTGGGATGTACAGATTTTCTGGGAGAGGGTGACAGAACAGGGAGGAATGAGCAGAATGCTGAGGAAAATCCTGAAAAAAGACTGACACTGCCTGAGGTAAGCTGCAGAAGGTGAGGAAGATGGAGCAGCTACCTGCTGCGAGACTTCAAAGTCCATGCTGTCATTTACATTATTTGACCTTTCACCCCCTGCAAGCCTCGTTTTAATATTACTGAGTGTAATAGGTCTAAAACAGCAAGATTGTGGAGGAAAAAAGCCAAAATACAGAAGACAAGGATGGCATTTAGAGAAGGAAGATAGTTTTTCTTTGAAATTCAATCTGTTTCTTTAACTCTATTGTTTTTTGCTTTCTTCTCTCTTCATCTAGTCTTCTTCCATCTATCTGTTATAGATGGCAGTAATGAGAAGATCCCTTTAAATGATTAGAGCTGAATAAATGGTGGTGTGGTCCCAGAGCCTGGGGCCAAAGTTGATGTGAATTCAGATGCTATCATCTAAGTCAGTCTCACCTAGCTCTGCTGCAAAAACAGCATGGATAACATCCATTTACACAGGATTTGTTGATATAAATGTATATTTCATCTTAAAACCATAACAAGTCCATTATAATGAATGATATCTGGTCTGATTTGATCAAGATCCCACCCAGTTCATCCTTTTGAACAAAGTGAGCTGCACGATTATCAATCACGTGGTTGGTGATGGTTCTCAAGTCAATTTGCCCTGACAACATTGAAAGTAAAACTTTGAGTATATCTTTGACTTAAACACACTTAAACCATGTGCTCTGTTGGGACATGCATACACTCCAAATAACAGTTTTCAAAACCACAAATCTGTCTTGGTTTTCCTCACAACTTTCCAAAATCAGTGACGTCTGATATCATGCTTGGGTTGTCACCTACCAACCGTTTATCTCTCTCTCTCTCTCTCTCTCTCTCTCTCTCTCTCTCTCTCTCTCTCTCTCTCTCTCCCTCTCTCTCTGTGTGTGTGTGTGTGTGGGTTATGAGTGTGTCTAAGGTCATGCATGGATGCCTATCTATCTTTTTGTGTTACAGCGCCTCAGGGGAGCTTCTGAAATCTGATAAGCCAAGCAAGAGCATAAATACCTGCTGCTTCAACATTAGAGCAAAAAAGTGGAGGTGTCTCTGAAATATGAACATTATGATTCCTCATCTTATTAAAATACATCCAATCACTTACAGTGCTGTGAAAACATATATAGATTTATTTTGATCTCACATTTGAATGGTTCTTATCAGAAACAAGGTTTTATATCAGTCAAAGTTAACACTAAAATAGGATGAAAGCTATCCAAACCAACTCAGCCTTGTGTGAAACAGTAAGTTTTCTCTAAAGTACTAGTTGTAAAAGTTTTGATGTTAACAAATTCAACCAAGAATTTGTCATAACTGGTAATTAGTCCCAATTTTCTTTACAGATTTGTTTTATTTCAGGCACACTGAAGGGTTTTTCAGTCTAAGGTCAAAGGTCAAACATTCTCCTGCAGTGTTTTCTGACTGAGAGCAGACTTCATGGTTCTGTCAGTTACATCAAATGGTCCAGGCCACAGACATCATATAAGTAGATGCCACATGGAGCTGGTGTAGCAGCAAGCTGTCATCTTGGATGGTTCCAAATTCTACCCCAATTGCATTTATTTCAACTGAAGAAGGTGTTTACCCAACCAAAAAACACATTTTATGACGCATTTTCACAAAGTCAGACATATAGTGTGGCATGATAGTTAAAAATAGAATACAGTGAAACAAAATAAATTACAATATAAGTTTCCAACAGGTAGGCTAGAAAAGTCAATAGTAACTTTACAGGATCTGTTTTCAATAGTACTCTGATTGTTGCAAACGTAGGCTGCATGAAAATGGGCATAGATGCTCACTCTGCATTGACTCCACTAGTGTTTAGTGGTTAGAAACACAGGTCCAGGCCCTGAAGCAGCAAACTAGCCCCAGATCACCACACCACCACCACTGTGTTTCACTGTTGGTATGATATAGTGTTAGATTTTCTCCAGATGTAACAAGACACTCCTTCCAGATTGTTCCACTGTTGTCTCATTTGTGCAAAGAATATTTTCTCAAAAAATTTAGGATCTTTTTTTATTTTTTCATTATTTTTTGGGGGGGCGCAGACCTTTACACTCTCTGTGGTCAGCAGAGGTTTTCTCCTTGGAATGCTCTCATGGAGGACGTTTTTGTGCATTTGCTCTGGTCTCTAGTATAAATGAATGCCTTGCAGGTGCTCCTGTTTCAGGAAGTAGAAGTTAGCCAAAGAAGTGGGGAGCAGAAACCGGCAGGATTTGGAAACTTACTCATTATTATCCATTATGCCTTTGTTCAATCTGTAATGTTGATGTTTTATCTCCACAAATACCACAAGTCTGATGGAGTTCTATCATGTTGTAGAGTTGCTAATGCTAACAGTTAGCTTCTACTAGCCGAGACGTGCTCTGCTGTCTCCTAGACACTAAATCAGCAACCTGCATCTGTCATGAGCCACGATGGGTGAATTCATGAATGCTAAATTTATAGTGTGACGTGGATCTGTCTGAGCCTTTTCTTTTAGCAGCTAAAGCAGGAAATAGGGGTAGAAGACTATTTTTACGTCCACCATGCGTGTGAAACTCAGAGTGACCATTTCTCCATTTAGGGCCAGATTAGTTTAGATTGCTTTTTCTCTTAAGAAATGTAATCCATGTCAAGTGTGACAAAAGGCAAAACATGGTACGGTACCCCTTCTGCACTAATGATAGAGGCATCATCATCTGTCCAGAACAGGTTACAAAACATGACTGGATGTTACTAACATTAGGATATGATTCTTGGTCATGACAAAGAGCGTTATGTCATGATTGTGTCAAGCCTTGAAATCCATAATGCAGTCCTCTGCCAAGGTCAGTTTAAATGCCGAGGCCATAAATATGGCAACAGTTTTTATGTTCTATCATTAATTCAGATTTTGTGAAATGATTTTTCCAATCCAATAAACAAAAAAATAATTTAAATACCAAAAAAAAAAAAGAAAACTGGAGAAACATTTTGTGTCTGTGTATGAAACCAGCTGTCAACAACAGAGTCTGCCAGTGTAACAAGAGAATATATTTTTCAATGGGAAAACAAATGAAATCTCACACACTTCTACAGTTTTATATGTGTGTTTATTTCTGACAACACAAAGTAGTCTCAAATTGCCAGTACACACATAACCTTCACCACAAGCAGTAATTTCTGGCACACAAAGCAATTACCGGGGTGTGTGTGTGTGTGTGTGTGAGAGAGAGAGAGAGAGAGAGAGAGAGAGAGAGAGAGAGAGAGAGAGAGAGAGAGAGAGAGAGAGAGAGAGAGAGAGAGAGAGAGAGAGAGAGAGAGAGAGAGAGAGACTGTGTGCTCAGGATGTTCGAATTTGGAGCTTTTCATTTATCCCCACTTAAGAGTTCTAATTCTCTGTGCAAGCACGAACAGGTTCTTCAGACCGAGCCCATGTCTCATGCAATCATCATTGGCCGCTTTGATGTGTGACCTCTGCTCCTCTCATTGGAGGAGGAGAAATTAACAACTGGTTGAGATCAGCAAGTCTTAAGGTGTGCCACAGTAAACCACAAACACAAAAGTGGATGAACTCCACCCAACCTGGTCTTACATCAGAATACTTAAAGTCCGTCATCTGACTTATCTCGGACAGGGATGAGTCTGCCTACAGAATAGAGGTTGAACAGCTGTTGTCCTGGTGCAGCTACAACAGCCTGGTGCTAAACGCACAGAAGACAGCGGAGGTTGTTGTGGACTTTAGGAAGCACACAGCACCACACCCCCCCCCATAGCCCTGTCTGACACTCCCATTTCGATGGTGGACTCATGTCACTTCCTGGGCACCACCATCACCAAGGACCTCAAGGGGAAGCCCACCATCCCCTCCGTCATAAAAAATGCCCAACAGAGGATGTACTTCCTGAGGCAGCTGAAGAACTTCAACATACTAATAAAGTTGATGAGGCAGTTCTACACCGCAGTCATCAAGTCCATCCTCACCTCTTCAATCATTGTGTGGTATGCTTGAGCCACCATCAGGGACAAGGAGAAGCTGCAGCGTGTTGTGCGCTCTGTTGAGAAGGTCATTGGCTGCAAACTCCCCTCCCTACAGGACCTGTACACCTCCAGGACATTGAGGCGTGCATGTCAGATCACAGCTGACCCGTCTTACCCTGGACAGAGTCTCTTTGGCTCGTTCCCATCTGGCAGGAGGCTCCGATCCATTCTGACCAGAACCTCTCGCCACAAGACCAGTTTCTTCCCTTCTGCGGCTGGACTCATGAATGTTAATCGTAGAACTCCTCACTCCAGTTGCTTTGTTACAGTCACATGACCCTGTGTTGTGTTGGCACCTGAACTTGTGATCTTCAGTTGTTAGTACAGGAGATAAATAAGGAATTAGAAAAGATAAAATTATGGTTTGATACAAACAAATTATCATTAAATTTAAAGAAAACAAAATTAATGATGTTTGGAAGTGGTCGAAACAATTTGAAAATTAAAGTTAAGATAGGCGGAGTGAATATTGAAAATGTTAAGGAAATAAAATTATTAGGAGTTCTAATTGATAGTGAAGTGAACTGGAAACCTCACGTTAGTCATGTGAGGAGCAAGGTGTCTCTAGCAATGATCAGTAGAGCAAGGCAAGTTTTAAATCAGAAGTCTCTACGTATGCTCCATTGTTCATTGGTCTTGCCATGCTTCACATGTTGTGCAGAAGTCTGGGGAAATAATTATGCAACATCAGTGCAGCCACTTGTTATTTTACAGAAGAGAGCTTTAAGGATTATTCATGGAGCGGGCTTTACAGCTCATACCAATACACTCTTTTTGGAGTCCAAAATATTGCAATTTAAAGATCTAGTGGATCTACAGACTGTTCAAATTTCATTTAGGGCAAAGTGTAATGACTTACCTCTTAATGTTCAAAAATGATTTACTCAGAGGGATGGAGGGTACGTGTTAAGAGGAAAACAAAATTTTATATTACCAATGGCACATAGTAGGAAGAAGAGTACTGTGCTTCTGTACATGGGGTGAAATTGTGGAATAACTTAAATACAAATCTTAAGGAATGTATAAATATAAAACAATTCAGGGAGAGATTCAAAGAAATAATTTTTTTTGCGTTATAAAAATGAAGGGCAATGAAGTTGAAATGTAAAGTTAACGAGGATGTATGACTGGGAGAAAGTTCTGTTGGAAAATTTTGTTCCTAATTCTTTGGAAATGCTGTTGCCGACTTATCACAAGTATAAAGTAATATGTTTTTGGTTTTGTAAAATGTATGAATACAATTAATGTTATGCAATTTTATATTAGAATTTTGAAAGGGGGCACGAAGCAATAAGTGTTTAACTTCAGCCCACTCCATTTCAAGCAGCAGTGACTATAAAAATGTCGCATGTTTTCTTTTTTTTCTTTTTACAAAAAGTTTTATGTTCAATATTTTGTGCATTGTTTTTCCTTTTTTTTTCTTTTTGTGCGCTTGAAATAAAATTGAATTGAACTGAACTGACCTGCTCTGACCAGCACCTACACTGACTTGTATTAAGCAGCTGCTTCTCTAAATATCGATTCTGTATGTTGTTATCATTTCATTGTGTTTATTTCCTAATTCTAATTTTTGCTTATCATTTTTCTTTCTTGTACCAAGTACTGCAGCAATTTCCTAAAGTTGTGATTCTCGCACATATGGCCATAAAACCCTTCTGATTCTGATTCTGTCTGAAATGTTGGCCAGGACGTTTTGTGAATAGTTTGCAGAATCCATTTAGCACGGTCATGTTCTAACATTGTTCAGTGGTGATGTGTTTTCTCTGAAGTTGTTAAACTCCCATCTCTCGGACCACAGATTCCAGGATTTCAACTCAAAACACCTAAATTTTTCACACTGATTGGGCCCATTTCCACTATCAAAACTTAGCTTAGCAGCATGCTCATGTCTCCATTTTACTGAACTGGCTCGAAAGGATCATTTTCCGGGCCTTTCTGGGCCATTTCAGGACTACCTGAACTTGGTTATATACTCAAAAATGCAAGAGCTCTAAGCTGGACTTGTGGTTATAACTCAGTAGGAAATGACATCAGTAGATGTCGTCAAACAACCGGCTTTTGTAAAATTGGAAACGTTTCTTGTGAAGCGCAATGGAAGGAAAAGAAAATTTAAGGCATGGGCACCGCTGTGAAATTTCCACTTCTAAACTCCTAACACTGACAAACGCGGTGGAAATCTCCCCAGATTGCTGTAATTCGCTGTGCTTTGTGGTCTTGCTGAGCGCAGTAAAAAAACAACACTTCTTCTGGTCATGGAACACCACTTTTTACACAACACAGCCACTCTCCTGGTCTCTAAATAGATTAAAACATGACTTCCTTTGACTTAATAAAAAGTTTTTAATGTTATTAATGTCCATGGTTGCCTTTTGGTGCTGATCACTGACGTCCCTCACTATGCTGACTTCCTGACTGAGTCCAGAAAGGGCTGCTTTTGTAATCTTGTAACTCATACATCTACATTATAAAACATGTCTTTTTAGGCAGTAGTGTCTGTATTTACGTAGATGCATTCATTTTGTCTTTTCTTTTACCCTTCTGAAGTTAAACAGAAATTATCCTCTAAAGCTGCAATCCTCAGCCTCTATCCTGCAGCTATTCTTCTTTAAGAAGTAGATGCCGACTGGTTTTAGAGACAAAAAGGTAGTTCTGAGAAGAAAGATTTGTTGACGTCTCTCCTGTCTTACTTTGTGGCAAAGGCATGGTAGGAGCAGAGTCTTAGTGCAGCACTTGAGCGTGCGATGATGCTGATCCAGCCAGAATGTGAACCTGTGACCCCGACCTGCATCGGTTACACCCAAAAGCTGGCTCCACTATGACACATTCACACACCAAATCCAAGCGTTAATCCACAGTGGTTGTTTCAGACGTCCATGATGCACCAGGATGTTCTTTCTCTTTTTTCGCAGGCTTCTTCTTTGTCAGCTGAGAGCTTTAAAGCTCTGGATCAAACCCTGGTAAAGGTCCAGAGAGGACCCTTGTCATGCCTGCACACTTTCTTTTGTGTTGGGGAAACACACGTTCATGCAGAAAGATGCCGCTGACTTTTGTTTACATCTCTGATGAGGTTGCGAGCAACAGCCAGGCTCTATTAAAACCACATTGTCTACACGTCTGGAATGAATCGAGGAGGATATTTTTAATGCTTGTGTTTTCTTTTCAACCTTGTATATTTTTTCCCAGTGATTCCACCTTCTGGCCCCTACATAAAGCACTGGAACCACTTTTCTGTAGAAAATCTTCACTGCACACTACTATTTAAGGGCATTTAGTGGTTTGTGGCGACTGATTCTAAATTGCGAAAACATTTGCACAGCAATACTCCAATACGTTGCCTTGGAAAGCAGTTTCTAGATCAGGGTTTTATTGTGTTTGTTGATGACTGCCGTCTTTTTATGTGTTTTGCTCCATTGGTTTGCTCTTTGCCCATTCTGAGACAAAATAAATAAATAAAAAAAGGAAAGAAACAGAGAGAGAGAAAGAATGAGTGAGACAGAAAATAAAAGAACAATCCACTTGTTAATTTGCTGATCTCACCAGCAATCGATTCAGATGCTCTTGTCTTGGTTGCAGCAGATTGAATGGCCCAAAAAAGAACATGGAAGCAGTTAAAGCAAGGAGGGTTTAATCTGGAGTTGTGAATGACAATATTGATTTGCCTTTTATTTTTTGACAGGGTGGGATAGAAAGTCAGGATGAAATGTGATCGGGACTAAAACCGACGTCTGTCACTTGGTTTGTATCGTCTTCGTGGACCCGTGATGCATCTCCAATAGCTCATTTGTTTTCGTCAGGAGAAGAGGACGGATTTTACTTTGAGTTACGCTCAACATAAAAAGCACAACCTAAAATGGTGAACAAAAGATGCAAATGTTTCACATCTACTCACAACCACTGAGAGAGAGTAGACAGTAGCACAGACATGAGTGCAGACCGCAGGGGAAGGAAACTCATTTCTGCAAGTGAGTGGAGGTATTTGCCTTTAGAGGGCCTTGTGGACACATTAAGGCCTATTTGCATGTCCATAACACCAACAGAGGACCCCAGCTCTGCACTTAGGCTCACTGGAGCTGTAGGTTTAAATATTGCTGGGAAGCAGAGCATTGAATGTGGCTTTGGAGGGAAATAACGAGTCCCGATGATAGCTTGTTTTGGATGATTTAAAACACTCCGCATGTGCATGAGGTTCCTTTGTAATTTCTTTCCTTCCTCTGCAGCTTGTGTCTTAACACTGTGTGTAATCATAGATTTCTGAAGGCACATATATCTAGAACATAAACCAGTTCAATCAACAACTTAATCCTGTGATGTGCTTGATTTACGTCAGTGTGGAATCTCTGGCTCTTTTATGCTAAACTACAGCCTTTTTGACCATCAGATGGACCACTCCCATGTTGTATTTTAGAAAAATGTTACCTCTTTTCCTTTTGTCCTGATCACTACAATTAAGGGCCGTGGCTCTGAATAACAAAACAGGGGCCCTCCTTTGCGAGGTAGCCTCAGGATGTGTTTACGCTCTGGGACATTAAAGGCATTGCTGAACTTTTCTAAGCTCCTCCTGCGCAGGTAGTAATCCTGGAGAAAAATCTCTTTAAAAACTGTAAAACCCATTAGGGTGACACCATCTTAATCCTGAAAGGAGAAAAGAGGAGAGAGAGAGAGAGAGAGAGAGAGAGGTGGAGGGGGAAAAGTGAACTTTGAGACAGAAGCCTGTCATGTGGATTCATAAACTGGCAAGCGAGATAAAAGAGTTTGTGTTTACTCTCAAAATTTCCCGGGATGTATTGGCAATAATTGGCTGGATGGATGGTTGCGTCCTGAGCAAACATGCTATGGGTGGTTTAAACAAGATAATGGGTGTTTAAAGAAGAGATGTAATGGTGTTAATGTGGCCTGAATCACTCTAAAACAACACTTAAGCTAGTAAAAACAAACACATCTTCCTAGCTGCCATGCCTGTAGGGGGTTGAAAAACATAATCTGGACTCAAATAAATAATCCACAAAATTTGAAGCAATCAAGTGTATGAAAGCCAGAGGTAAACAGTGCTACCTGTCTGTCGGCAATTAATCTCATGGATCACAGGGAACTTTCAACCGATTAACCTTAAGAGTCAACCCGATTCAAGATGACTGCCACAGCCAATGCTCTAAGAATAAACAAGAACAACTATCTCTGAGCCTGTTTGTCAGATTGACCTCAAATTTTGATATAAACGGTTTACATCATAGGTTTAAGAAGAAGAAGAAAATATTATTTCTATAGCGCCTCTCAAGATAAAAATCACGAGGCGCTTCACAAAAACAAAAAAAATTAAAATTATAAAAAAGAATTTAGAAAATGGTTAAAATATGTTTAAAATGAGCAAAAAATACACAATTGTGATTAAAAAATGTAGAGAAAGAGAGAGAGAGTGAACAGGAAAGAGGGAAATCAGTAGCCTAGTGAAGTAGACCAAATTCTTGCTTTGCAAAGTTAGTAAATAATACATTTATTTAGTCTGGCTTGCCAGGCTAGGAAATCAGTGAATCCTGAGGAAGGAAGAATAGGTGGGGAGAGCAGAATAAAGAGAGAGTGGTGAAGAAGGTCGTACCAATGCCAGCTTGAACAAGTGAGTCTTCAGCTGCTTTTTAAAGGAGACCACTGAGTCCACTGATCTCAGGCTCAGGGGGAGAGAGGTCCAGAGTCTGGGGGCCACAGCAGCAAATAATCTGTCACCTTTGGTCTTTAGCCTGGTGCTGCACAACCAGTAGGCTTTGATCACTGGACCTCAGGGACCTGCTGGGAGTGTAGGGACTGAGAAGATCACCAATGTAAGATGGTGCTTGTCCATGTAAGGCCCTATAGACCAGAACCAGGATCTTGAAATGAACCCTGAAGTTGACTGGCAGCCAGTGAAGCTGGAGGAGAAGCGGGGTGATGTGGGTGTGTTTGGAGGACTTGGTCAGAAGCCGAGCACAGGCGTTCTGAACCACCTGTAGACGGTTCAGGGAGGTTCTGCTCAGACACGTGAAAAGAGAGTTACAGTAGTCTAAGCGTGAGGAGATGAAGGTGTGGAGAACTGTCTCAAGTTCAGAGCGGGACAGCATGGGACTCAGCTTAGCAATGTTCCTGAGATGGAAGAAGGAAGAGCGAACAAGAGAACTGACATGAGAATCCAGAGTGAGAGCTGGGTCAAAGGTCAGACTAAGATTCCTGACAGAAGGTTTGGTGTGGGGAGCAAGCTGACCAAGAGAGTCTCTGACTTTGGGAACCAGCTTGTCTGGGGCACAGAGGAGGATCTCAGTCTTATCTTCATTCAGCTGTAGAAAGCTCCCAGCCATCCAGGTTTTGATAGTTTAAGCAGGTGTGTAACAGCTGCAGCTTAGACATCTCATGGGGCTTAAAGGATATGTACAGTTAGATGTCATCTGCATAAAGATGGTAGGAGATTCCTTTGAAGGAGCTCAGGATGTGCTGAAGAGGAAGCAGATAGAGGAGGAAGAGCAGAGGCCCCAGCACAGAACCTTGAGGGACACCATGGGTAAGAGAGGTGGTGGAGGACCTAAACTTGGAGACGCCACAGTAAAGGAGCGCTCAGAGAGATGAGAGGAGAACCACTCCAGAGCAGATCCTGATAGGCCTACCCAGTCTCTCAGCCTCTCCAGTAGCAGGTGATGGTCAACAGTGTCAAAGGCTGCAGTCAGGTCCAGCAGGACCAGAACAGAACAGTCCCCTGCATCACTGTGAGTCAGAAGGTCATTAGAGACCATAAGAAGAGCTGTTTCAGTAGAATGAGCTCTACGATAACCTGACTGGAAGCTATCATAGATGTTATGTTCATCAAGAGCAGCTGTGAGTTGATTAGCCACAACCTTTTCCAAGATCTTGGAGATGAACGGAAGTTTAGAGATGGGTCTGAAGCTGCTATGGAGAGAGGGGTCCAGACTCGGTTTTTTAAGAAGCAGGTGGATTGCAGCATTCTTAAAGTAAGCAGGGACCTGACCAGAAACCAGAGAAGCATTAATTACAGAGAGCACGCTGGGACCGATGGACTGAAAATAATTTTTAAACAAAGATGAGGGTAAGATGTGGAGGGGGCATGCAGAGGTCTTCATAGAGTTAACTACTTTGGTTAACTCAGGCAAAGAAACAGGAGCAAAGCTATCTAGGATGATGGGCCTGGTTGGAGCCGGGAGAGGCAGCGATAAGGCTGAAGGAGAGATGCTAGATCTAACCTTATTGACTTTGTCCACAAAGAAAGACAGAAAGTTCTCACAGTCTGCAACAGAGTGGATGGAGGCTGTAGAAGAGGCAGGAGAGACGATGCTGCTGATGGTGTTAAACAGCACCTTGGGGTTCTCTTTGCTCTGGGACACCAGGTTGGAAAAATAGGAAACCCTCGCGTCTCTGACTGCAGAGTTAAAGGATGTCAGAAGATCCTTTAGGTGCAGCAGATGGACGTGGAGATGGGTTTAGCAAAAATTTTCACCAAAAGTTGGAAGAATTCTATAGAAAGTCTACAGCTGATGCCACTTGGTGTTATTGACATTAGCAAAAACAACAGCACTAGGATGAACACTGGAACCACAAGACTAGAATGTTTCGAGGTTCATGCATAAAGTTATTTCTAAGATTCACAGGTTTACTGGAAAGTGTATTCTTTACAATTTTAAACTGCTCTTCAAGTCTCTCTGTAGCACATTAAACTTGTAGCTTGGTTTCGTTGTGGGGTCCGGGACAACGCGGAGCGAGTTGCTGTTTTGTCTGTTCCATTTGTAAAACTGGTCCATACAACTGACCAAAACTGCGCCAATCAGTGGACATTCATGGACCCCTTCCATTGTAGGTCCATAGGACAGCACAATCCAGTGATTGGGGGACAGAAATACATCACTACTTGCAACAAGCAAAATAAACCCTGGAGTTCTGTTGTTTGTATTATCATTAGTTTTACACGGATGTGAGATAATGCCAGCAAGTAGCAGCAAGGTTTGCTCAGCTTTAGAGTTCCAAACATCCCTCATAATCGTTGGCGATAGCCACATTCGGGACGAGCTAGACCAGGGGTGTCCAATCCTAAAGTTGTCATTTGCATTTTTTTTTTTTTACTGTGTGGGCGTCAGAACGAGTCCCCGCACCGTGAGAACAAACATCCCAGCTCTAAAGCCGATCTTCATCTGCATACGTCACATGTCACGTGATCAGGAAGCAGAAAATCCATGTGTTAGTATATCGTTTTGGGCCGCTGCTGTAAAAAAAGTGAGGCGCGAACCTGAAAAGCTTCTGCCGATCACAATTCAGCAACGGATTATGAAAGAACGGATAATGCTCAAAACAAGCAGATTCTTCCTGATGTAAGAATTGCGTCTCTTTGTTTTGGTAGTTTTGGCGTTGACATCATCATAGAATGCAATGTTCTTTGACTCTTAAAGACAACATTAAAAACGCTGAAAAACGCTGGCAGCGAAGGGCTTTTCTGATCAGGAAACAGCTGGCAGTGGATGAGTTAATGATAAATGACCCACACTTTACACTACAGTGTATCATTCATCCATTCACACACACACATTCACACACTGGCGGTGATGAGCTACAATGCAGCCACAGCTGATCTGGGGCACACTGACAGAGGCAACGTTGCCGAGCACAGGCGCCACCAGTCCCTCCGACCACCACCTGCAGGCAAGGTGGGTTAAGCATCTTGCTCAAGGACACAACAGCAGAATTATCTGTCCGGAGGCGAGATCAAACCTGCAACCTTCCAACCCGCTCAACCTCTTGAGCTACTGCTGCCCACGCACATAGGAAAGCTGGTCGGGGACGCCACAGACAACCTAAGCTTCCTGTATTCAATAACAACAAGGTACATGTGGCTTTAAATTCCAGGACCGCTTTAACCAAAATGTGTTCAAGTCAATTATTTACTAAACGAAGGCGATTTCAGTCTAAAACTCTGTCAGGTGTGTGTAGTGTAAACACACTCATTTTACTGTAACTGTAGATCTAAACCTACCTTTACTAAACTTCCCTTGGTCACACCACACTCAGAACCATGTTTGCATGAACACACAAGAATATATATGCCTTTTGTATTGCTGAGGTGCATCCTTGGCTTTGCCATGCCATAACACAAATAATTCCAAAGTGAAACCAAAGTCTGAGAACCTCAATAAAGATCAGACTCACCCATACCTTCTTCACCATGACTGAGAACATTAATCCTGAATCTCACGCACCAGCTGGGTTCATCCAGCCCAGGTCCTCTACTTCCAAATTCTGGAAACAAATAAACTGCACGTTTTCTGTATTGATTTCCATTTCGTCGTTCATTAGATATGACCTTTTTTTTAATACCAGACAATTACGGGACTCAGCAGAAAATTATCCTCATTTGGGTGAACGCGTCTAACACCACAGAAGACTAATGAAATATTTTGAAGGTGGGTTAGCAGCTGCTCAAGGCAGGTTGACCCATTCCATTTATTCAGTCGTACAGGAAGCTCTGGGACACATTATCGCCCTTAGATGAGGAATTAATTTACAAAAAGACATTGTTGAATAATAAATGAATAAATGTATAAAACATGGAAGGAAAATCTAATTTCATTGCACATTTTAAAAAATGTTAATATGGTCAGGAAGATAAACTCTGGAGGTCTGAAGTGTGCAGTTTTGACAAAAAAAAAAGAAGATGAAAAGACATAATTTAGATTAATATATTTATGTATTTATTATTTAATATTTTTCATCACCGCCCTTAAATTCTGTCAAATTTGGCACCTCTTCACATGACTGTTGAGGTTCGCACATATTCCAGAGTATCTGCAACCCGTTTCAATTTTAGTGAATAAATAAAAATAAAATACCATCCTTGTGTTCAAAAGAGAAAACACGATGAAGACAGCTATTTTAATGAGCATGACAAATGCAAAGGTTTTCCCGTAAATCATCACATGGTTTACAAACCTAATAAGGTAGGGGCTTCCTGCCTGAGCCTGGCAGACCAGCGCAGACCTAAATTATTAACGAAGCTGGGGGCACCCAGAGGCACAACTTTGATGATGTTATAAACAGGGGAGAGGACAAGGTGCCTTCTCAGCAAAAGATTATAGGACCTCTCACCTCCCCCCCAAATCCCAGACCTCAAAAAGCACTAATTACCCACCTCCAACGGTGAGAGGGGAAGATAGAGAAAAGGAGGAAAGCATCTTAAAAAAACTTGACAAAAAGTACCTGTACAGTTTATCTTCTGGTCACATAATACTGGAATTCTGTGGTTTTTCAGGTAATTTGCTCCTGTGTTGGTGAAAAAATGATCATGCATATCAAGTTGATTGTACCAAGTTTATCTGCCAGAATTATTCCTCTCACAGGATAACCCTTTAGGCAATACTCCACTTTATCAAGATGTGCTTATAGCTGATGTTGCATTTTAGATGGCTAGGTAAAAAAAAAAATGGCAGAAAAAGTGGTTTAAAGAAGAGAAAACACGGCTCTGGAAATAAACTGGCCAAGTCAAAGTTTAACGTTGGTGTAGATGAAGTTGATTTGACAAATCCTGTGTTGATGTAAAGTTGTGGAATTATATATATATATATATATATATATATATATATATATATATATATATATATATATATATATATATATATATATATATACAGGTGCTGGCCAGTAAATTAGAATATCATCAAAAGGTTGAAAATATTTCAGTAATTCCATTCAAAACGTGAAACTTGTACATTATATTCATGCAATGCACACAGACCAATGTATTTCCAATGTTTATTACGTTTAATTTTGATATTTATAGGTGACAACCAATGAAAACATCAAATCTGGTATCTCAGAAAATTAGAATATTCTAAAGGCCAATGAAAAAATGTTTGTTTCTCTAATGTTGGCCAACTGAAAAGAATGAACATGAAAAGAATGTGCATGTATAGCACTCAATACTTAGTCGGGGCTCCTTTTGCCTCAATAACTGCAGTAATGCGGCGTGGCATGGACTCGATCAGTCTGTGGCACTGCTCAGGTGTTATGAGAGCCCAGGTTGCTCTGATAGTCGTCTTCAGCTCCTCTGCATTGTTGGGTCTAGCGTATTGCATCCTCCGCTTCACAATACCCCATAGATTTTCTATGGGGTTAAGGTCAGGCGAGTTTGCTGGCCAATCAAGGACAGGGATACCATGGTCCTTGAACCAGGTGCTGGTGGTTTTGGCACTGTGTGCAGGTGCCAAGTCCTGTTGAAAGGTGAAGTCTGCATCCCCATAAAGTTGGTCAGCAGCAGGAAGCATGAAGTGCTCTAAAACTTCCTGGTAGACGGCTGCATTGACCCTGGACCTCAGGAAACAGAGTGGGCCAACACCGGCAGATGACATGGCACCCCACACCATCACTGACGGTGGAAACTTTACACTGGACCTCATGCAACGTGGATTCTGTGCTTCTCCGCTCTTCCTCCAGACTCTGGGTCCTTGATTTCCAAAGGAAATGCAGAACTTGCTTTCATCAGAAAACTTAACTTTGGACCACTCAGCATCAGTCCAGTCCTTTTTGTCCTTGGCCCAGGCGAGACGCTTCTTGCGCTGTTTCTTGTTCAAGAGTGGCTTGACACACGGAATGCGACACCTGAATCCCATGTCTTTCATGAGTCTCCTCGTGGTGGTTCTTGAAGCGCTGACTCCAGCTGCAGTCCACTCTTTGTGGATCTCCCCCACATTTTTGAATGGGTTTGTCGTCACAATTCTCTGCAGGGTGCGGTTATCCCTAGAGCTTGTACACTTTTTTCTACCACATTTTTTCCGTCCCTTCGCCTGTCTGTTAATGTGCTTGGACACAGAGCTCTGCGAACAGCCAGCTTCTTTAGCAATCACCTTTTGTGTCTTGCCCTCCTTGTGCAAAGTGTCAATGATTGTCTTTTGGACAGCTGTTAAGTCAGAAGTCTTCCCCATGATTGTGGTGCCTTCAAAACAAGACTGAGGGACCTTTTAAAGGCCTTTGCAGGTGTTTTGAGTAAATCAGCTGATTAGAGTGGCAGCAGGTGTCTTCTATATTCAGCCTTTTCAGAATATTCTAATTTTTTGAGATACCAAATTTGGAGTTTTCATTAGTTGTCACTTATGAATATCAAATTTAAATGTAATGAACATTGGAAATACATTGGTCTGTGTGCATTGCATGAATATAATGTACAAGTTTCACGTTTTGAATGGAATTACTGAAATATTTTCAACCTTTTGATGATATTCTAATTTACTGGCCAGCACCTGTATATATATAAGTTCTGCATTCCAACCCTAACCTATGGCCACGAGCTTTTGGGTAGTGGCCGAAAGAATGAGATCACGGATACCAGCGGCCAAAATGACTTTTCTCAGCAGAGTGTCTGGACTCTCCCTTAGAGATAGGGGGTGTTTTTCAGTGCCAAGATGCCTTGCCTTGCGAGGCGATGTCTTGCGAGGCCAGGCGTCTTGCTTACAAGGACACTGTCCTTCATTGGTCAAAGAAATCGGTTAAATGGAACAGACTTGCATCACGTGACCGCAGCTTCCATGGCGGTCACGTAACGTCACGTGACACGGGAGATAACGTTATATTTTAAATGCATTATTTTCAACATAAATATATAACGAGCCTTTTACTTTTTACATTGTGTATATGTTTATTAAATAAAAAATATAAGTGAGTTACTACCCGCTAGCCACCGAAGCTGCAACTACTAAGCCACTAACCAACCATAGATAACTACTTTGGATCTAAAAAAAAAAAATTTTAATTAGCTGACTTACTTTTAAACTAGAAATTTGTCCCCTAAGTAGCTGCCAGCTTCTGATCCACCGTCCTTTTGAAAATACCGCGGTGCATTGTGGGTAATTTTTGACCAAGGCCAGACTACAAGACACCTCCCGTGTGTCCTCGCTCAGCTAGCTAAACGGCTAACAAACGGAGAACACACGCCTCGGTAGAACATGAACATTGGAACACGTCTTGGCAGCTCCAGATGATGTATCTCCTAGGCAACCGGCGCGGGGCCAAGACATCAAGGCAAGGTTCCCTAGCATTAAGAAACACCCAGGGTGTGAAGCTCGGTCATCTGAGAGGGGTTTGAAGAAGATTCCCTACTCTTCCACATCGAGAGGGGCCAATTGAGGTGGCTCGGGCATCGGATTAGGATGCCTCCTGGATGCTTTCCTGGTGAGGTTTTCCAGGAACGTCCAACCGAGATGATACCTAAAGGAAGACCCAGGACTTGCTGGAGGGACTATTGGGACATTCCCATCTGTACCGGGTCTGCCCGGGCCGGGTAGCGTAGGTTGTTTACATATCTGGGTGGCCTGGTATTTTTCCGGGCCAACCAAGGCTCATTCTCAGCCCTCCTCAGGGGGTCTGCTTCAGGCCGACCAGGGCCAACACACCCACTGCTGACAGCAAATTCACACCTTCCATTAGAGCAAGCCTCTGATTGGTGGGTAGAATCAGCCCACATGGGCTTAAGGCAAGGATGTGTGGAATCAACCGGGCCAGGCTGGGGCCGACTGGGGCTACCCGGCCCGGGCCGACCCAATACAGATGGGAATGGCCCATATGTCTCTCGGCTGGCCAGGTAACACCTTACGATTTCCCTGGAGGAGCTGGCCCAAGTGGCTGCGGAGAGGGAAGTAGGAGTATCTCTGCTTAGGCAGCTGTCCCTGTGATCTGACTCCGGATAAGTGGACAGAAATGGATGGATGGAAAAAATAATTACAAGTTGTGTGTTTGTTTGTTGTTAATAGTAGAGTTCGTAATGAGAGGGAACCACCCTCAATGTTCATTCAAACTTCTTTTAAATATGGATTCAAAATCAGCATTTTCCAGGACTGATTTCCTTTCCTCCCTAAATATTTTATTTATACATTTATATTTTCACTAAATAAATGAAATAATGAATATAAAATACTTTGCATAACATTTGATTCCACAAAAACAGACAAGCCGTGTCTGATGCAATGTTCAACATGTTTTTGATCAGTAATATTTAGACATTTTTGAATGAGGCTAACTTCTTTGTGGATCTTGTTGTATCACAATGTTAGTAAACTCTAATTGGAGCTGCAAACTGTTGAGAATAAAATAAAGAGACATGATTTCCCCAGAGCAAATGTGCTCCAAATTATAAAACTTAAAAGAGGTCCCTGGTGTCTCTGCTCTGAATCTGACAGCAAGTCAATCGAGTTTGTCATTAAGTCGATCATAGAGTTGGTGATGTCTTTTTGAGAGTCCTGGTTATTACATCGTCTAACATCAGACTTGATCTATTTATATGTAATATCTGTCTGAATGATTTGTAGACTGACAGAAACTCTAATAACTGCACTTAAAAAGTCAGACTATTAACACACAACCCTAACCCTAGCCAGAATCCTAACCCTATGACGATAATTTGTAAGGAAGGTATTTCCTAGCCTGGCCTGCCAGACTCGTCCTCTGTTTAATTCTGCACAGAGAAAGAGTCTGGTAACTCACAGGCAGAGAGGCACATGAGGGGCGGGACTAGGCAGCTCAAAAATGACCAATCACAAAAAAGATGGAAATGCCGACTGTACCGCGTGACGCTGTAGTTTTTTAGCTGTAGTAAAAAAAAAAGGCATCTGGCAATGGCGTAAACATCTTTTGTTTTCTTTTTTTCAAGAAATGCTTTTAGTGCTTCTACTTGTGGTTTTAGACATTCAAGTCATTTAGAACAGAGGAAAAAGCCGCAGCGAACTCCGCCGCTAGTTGTTTATGAGAAACTGAGCGTCGCTGTGTGTGACGTCCGCAACGCTGCAGTTTCTTAGCTGTGGTCAAAAATGGCGTCTAGCAACAGCGCAAACATCTTTCTTTAGAAGAAAGGCTTTCAGCGCTTCCACTTGTTGTTTCCAAGGCATTTAGAACAGGGGAAAGAGCCGCGGCGAACTCTGCTTCAGTCGCCATGTTCGACAAACTGCGTTATGGTGTGTGACGTACGCTACTCAGCGCTGATTGGCTCGGTTAGAATTCTCACAGGGTGGCATTATTTATTTGGGAGAGTTACCAGACCCTTTCTCTGTGCAGAATTAAACAGAGGAGGAGTCTGGCAGGTCAGGCTAGGTATTTCCCTGGAATGAGCAACACAGTTAAAGTGCAATAGTACCCTACATCGTTTTTCAGATGGCATTCACTCTTGTTTCGACCTTCATTTGGTGCCCATTGTATTGTCAGGTCAGGTTAGATGTTCTGTTTGAGTTACAAGGACCAACATCACCACACTGGTTGACCAGAAGCAACTCCTGGTTGAGAAATGAGACGACATTCTACAGCAAAATGTGACCAGACAGATAACCAGAATGAGGACGAGGAACCAAGATGTCTTGGCTGTTTGTGGATCTTTCCCATGTTACCGTGAACCCTGAGAGAGTAAAATATATAAATAAGTAAATAAAGTCAAAATGTGCAAAATGTGGTGTTTTCTACTTATTAAAGTAAGAAAGCATAAATATGGAATTTTCCAAGCAACTGAAAATAAAGGTCACTTCCGTACATGAAGGGCTTTGCACTGGCGTGACTTTGTTTTTAATTTTTGTTAATCAGAAGCATGCTAAGGACACACACGTGCATATGACATGAAACTGTTGCAATCGTCTGCTTGTTCTGCACGTTTGTGAACATTTATCTTTGCTTTTCACACAAAAGAATTTAGGCGATTCCAACGTGTAAATCTCAACCCTTGGTAACAAAATATCGTTGACTCATTAAAGTAAAAAAGGCTTCATTGAAATTTACATCTGAGGCACCGAAGCATTTATTCCAGCAAGTGGGAGTATCTCCTTTCTGGATAAAATGAGTATAAAACTTTAGCAAATCTGGCACAAAATGCCCATGAAATCTTAAAACCTATCAGCACATGTAGTTAATGTTGTAGCTCTTTCCCATTCCCTCTCATTTCTCCTCCTTGCTGCTCCTGCTAAATCTTCTTTTAATGTCCTCTTTCACATGAGAACAAACTTGTGAATGTTGGAAAGGCATCGAGCTGAAACAGAAACACAGCCTCCGGACATTCAAGAGATGCCATGTGTCAAAATCACACCATTGCATGTGATAGTAAACAGAAAAGAACTTCCTCTTTTCACCACATGTGACATTTTAAGTCTGAGTGAAGCTCTTGGTTCAAACAGCGCTGCCATTTTCTCGACTGCTTCTTCCATCTCTGGGAGTCTCGGGCAGCAAGTCGCTGCTCCACACAAGGCCGTCTGTGAGAGGCGAGCCTTCAAATTTGCACAGAGTGCGCTTTCATACAGTTCCCATCACAGTCAAGCAGAAAATTGGAAAAGTCGTGCAAAAGAACGAGGGAGCTTCCCAAGCTCTTGTCTTGAACTGTGTTCGAGTTGGAGTCATGGTCAAACACAAAGCCTGATGCTGCATAGCTCTGGAATGCCAAAAAACATAGACACCCCAAGGGAATCTGGTGGCATACGCAAGTCTCTGTCTTTCTCTTCTTTCTTCTTGAAAACAAGTGTGGCCCGTGCGTGATGGCAGCAGATCAGATGATTGTCGGTAAACTGAACATCTCACTGTCTCTCGCGTACTTTCCATGTATTCTTTTAGGCTTTGAAATTCCTCTAAATTTCTTTCACCAAAGCTGATGAACTCCGTGGTTGCCAACTCTTGTGGTTTTGAACTTTAGCTGGGATTGAACAATTTTACTTTGTGTTTTCGTGTTTTTCCCTGTACTCTGAACCTTTTGTGCACCTTTTAAACTCAGCAGCATTGGTAATTTGTTCAAAGAAAAGCAACGGAGCAAAGGGTGAAAACGTTCAAAGGCACCGCTGTGTGATATTAACACGTATGCCAGTTTACTGATGGGAGACAGGCGTTATGATTAACCCGGAGACATGTAGCCTCACACAATTCCACTACAATAAGTCATCTGTTGAATGCTAAAATAGGGCTTATGACACAGATGCCAAAGTATGCTCTCTGAGAGGGAAGTGATGTCACCGCTGCCTTCTAAAACGGATTCTGCTCAAATCAAATGTAATCTACGACGCCAAAGCCCAGTCAATTACACAAAATACTCAAAATACCACCAAAGGCGCCGGTATTAGGCATCTGCAAAGACTGATGATGGGCTGACAAAGTTTCTTACACTGAGAAAGAGTCAGAGGTGGACTTTTTAAGTGTCGGACCATTCGTCACCGTCTGGGCCTGTAGGCTCTTATGGGCAGAAGCATCTCCGAAACAAAAGAAAAAAGGATGGGTGTGATTGCTCTGCAGCCAGAATCAGCTCATCAGCGATGGGAAGATTCATATTTCCCACGCTGAAGTGAAACTTGTTGGTTTCCAGGACAGTTGTAATGGACAACCCAAATGCAAATGGCATAGCTGCAAACGTAGCTAAAACCACAAACACAAGTCCACTCCCTAGGAGGCTCACAGTCAGACAGAGTGACACACAAATCTATCCCTGTTTTCTTACATGACAGACGAGGCTGGCCGGTTCAGCAGCTGCCTGATCAATAGTCATCAGTGACCTTGTTAAATCACAACCATAAGACACGACGTCAGCAAACGCCACCTTTTTGTAAACTTTGAGTATACACATAGGTAATGCGCACAACTCCTGTTTTCACATGTGTGTATTGCTGTGAATCAAGATAATTGAACCTAAATGTATTTTAATGGCGAAAAACTACCAGGATGTCAGAAGCTCAGTAATCAATGGTTTTATTTGCTCATTGATCAGTTGTCACTAGAGATCAATCTAAAGCTAATTATTTTGTTTTTACAACCACTGTTTGAGACACATTTGTCAGTTTCAGATTTTTACAGCATCTCAGCTGTTCTAATTCTCTTTAATACACATTTGACGAAAATGTTGTTTTTCCAGTTCTTTATGTTGGAATTAATTCCTTTTTTTAATTTTACATTCAATGCAAATCTTCATGTTTTTAAACATTAAGAAAACCACAAAATCAGAGATTTATTTTCTAATAAGTGATTTAAAACTAGGCGATTTGAGTGTTTCCACCCATTCCTTTTATTCCACTTATCCAAGGACAGGTCATGGAGGTGAGAGCTCCAGGAGGGAGGGACATCTCTACCCAATGACACTCTCCAGCTCCTCTAGAGGGATCCCAAGGTGTTTCCAGGCCAAAGAGGGTAAATAATCCCCTTGGTGACTTTTGGATCTGCCCTGAGGGACATGCACAAAAAAAGAACCTACAAAGGAAGGCAACCTAGAGGAGTAGCTGCACTACGATCTCTTTGATAAAAGAGGACCACATCAAACAGGAATAGGAAGACCAGGGCACGCTTTTGGAGCCAGGCCTTTAATCAGACTGACTTATACAGCGCTTATGGCTGGAATGGAAAATGAATGACACAGAAGTGTTGCTCCATGGTCGGGGAACAGTCTTAACAAAGGTCAAAAGGGCAGAAGGACTAGGATTAGCTGAGCTTAAACCAGAAACTTCTTGATACATCAACATAAAATAAAATAGAAACAAATGGTAGTGAACATCTTTTCTTTCTCCAGCAGTTAAATTAATCTTTGCGATTATATTAAACATTTTATATTAAAGTTGTGGGAAACTTGATTAATCAATACATTTGCAGTGGACTCCAGTAGGAATGATTGCCTTGTAAGTAATGGTGGTGGTGGTGGGGGTGGGGGTGGGGGTGGGGGGGGGGGGTGTACCGGTGCACCAGTGACATCTCTGGCATGAGAAGTTAGGTGGGGCACAACAAGGCCCCTTCTCAGGTTTTCCAAGATAATCCACTGAGATTGTCGATATTCTGGTTAAAATTTAGATTTAAAGTTAACCCTTTAAACACACAAATGTTTTAAAGAGAATCTTCTGTGCCAGAGAGGGTTTACTGTTCTACTGATTATTTTAACCACGGTGCTCCACAGCAAAATATCATAAAAATGAGAAAAATAACTGTGATTAGAAAATGTGAGGAAAGGATAGAGTAAACAAGGTTGCAGGAGAAAGGTGTAGGAGACTATTTTCATGTTCAGCCTGCATGAAAAACTCAAAGCGACTGATTATAATCAGAAATAATCAATAAAAAATGTGTGTCCCACACACTTAATAAAAATTGGTCAGTTAGGAGCCAGAATGGATACGGTTGAAGTTAAGTAAATACATTTACAAAATATTTTCTTATTTCTAAACAAACATGCGAATCTCAGCAGCTAAATAAAATCACGTGTTTACAACAATAATGTAGCTTTCTAGCAGACAAGGTCCCTAACATGTTATTGTTTTAGCCAATCCACATTTACACATATAATTTATTCACAAAATACAAAGAAATAAATCTGTTACTGTATTATAACTTGTGCTATTGGTCTTAAAAATATGTTTGACAACAGAGACTGAGGGAGCTAGCAAAGCCACAACAAGCAGAAACAAATGTTTTGCTAATGAATAAATCATTGTTGCTTGAATGCTAATAAAATGAAAAAAGCTGCAATCACACAAGCTAAACGTGTGAGCTCTGGCACACCAAAAGTGTGTGAGGGAGGTGCTAATTGCTGTGCTAATTAGGTCCTGATTGCATTGCTCTTGTTTATCACTTGCAGGTGATTAAAATTTCAACACAGTGCATTATTTGGCACTGTTAACAGGTGCCAAGCTCAGCACACAACACAAACAGGAAAACACACACACACACACACACACACACACACACACACACACACACACACACACACACACACACACACACATTAATTAATGCTGCTTTAAAAGTTATTACAAGTTCTTTAGTTGTTCTTTGAACATTTCTTAATACCTCACTATTTCATTTATCTCACAGAAATCTTTAAAGGTAATTTAAATTTGAAGGTGGAACCTTCGAAAATGAAAGAAAAGACATACGAGGAAAACAGAACCAAACTTTCTTCTCTGGAAATAACACAGACACTCACTGAGTTGTGTTGTTCTATTTTGTTGTCTCAATTGATGTTCTAATTGCGTGAAATTTGTCTGATTTGTCAAATTTATATGGAGCTGTGGGGGGACAAAGAACTTTTCATTCATAACTGGTTAAACTGTTAGTTGCCTTTTCTCTAAAGTACAAGGGTTAATGTCAGAGTAAAAACTTGAGTTTGATGTTTTCATTCCAGAATTTATTTTAAAATAATTATTTTAGAATTCTATTTCCATATTATACAAGATAGATGGAATTTAAGTACAAGATTCATTAAAGAGCAAGTTCACCCAGAAAGCATTTTCTCAGTGTTGTACCATCTTGTATCTGAATTTCCTGCATAAGCTGCTAAAAGAAAATAGACATAGAAACGCTCAGGTCAGAAAAAGCCTCACAGATCTATGTCACACTGTAAATTTGCATTCACGTACTCACCCATCTTGGCTCATGTGTTGAAGACTGTTGATTTCTGCAGCCAGGAGAGAGCAGAGCGCATTTTGGCTAGTAGAAGCTAACCATAACATTAGCAACTCCACCACACAGCAAAACTCCTTCAGGCTTGTGTTATTTGTGAAGATAAAACATCAATGTTGGAGATCAACTGTTTTCTGCTCCCACTCCTCTGGCTAACTTATACCTTCTGGAATAGGAGCACCAGAGCTTGTTTCCTTCATTTAAACCAGATTTATAGAAAACATGAGCGAATGAGAGCTTTAAATATATGTTTTGAGATTTTGATTGGGGAGATGGAAATAAATGTGTTGCTTAAATGTGCTAGCTTGATGGCTAATTGACAGGTTCAGATCTGAAGAGGGTGTGTGTGCTTGTGTATGTGTGTGTGTGTGCGTGTGTGTGGGTGCATGTCTATGGAAATCATGGGAAAATCTGCATCTGTTGTTTCACTTTCTTTGTCAAATTCGCACAGAGTGACAAGCTAGTATCCAACTCTTCTGAGTGAGCTTCCTTCTTTCCATTTTCTTGCTAATTTCCGACAACACAAGAGAAACGTTGTCATGCAGACACATTAAAGGAACAAACTCATAAATGACATTTGTTTGTTCTAAAGGTCAGCCTTAAGCACCGGCTTCCATCTCTGGCAACAGAAGAGTTACTCACTAAACAAACCTACCAGGAGGCACAAACCCCGCTGAACTTCAGAGTCATTCTTGTTTAGTCATAATTCAATGTCCATAACCTCATTTGTAACAGCCTTTGGAATTAAGCAATGTCAAAGCTGCTTTAACTTTTATGCACTTCAACTTGTGTATAGACTTTATTGATTATGACATAAGGCGACACATAAAACAGATACTTTCTAAGCATAATGGAGTGGGAATATGACCATAAAATTCATGGATGCATGACAATGGGAATACTAAATAGAGTGTAATAATTTCCAATTACTAAATGAGACGCCTCTTATGGGTAAATCAATAAAGAGGACACAATGTTAAGTACATCAAATTCATTCTGTTTTATAACTGCGGAGGAACCTGGGAACCGTTCCTTTCCCTATTGATGGTGTGAGTAATAGAAGGTGTTTGAATACATGTGTTCTGCATTTTAACAGAAGAAGGAACAAGCATTTTTATTTTCTATTAGCACTTAAGTACTGTAATCCTTCAGGCCACAAAGACGATCATTAGCTTGAGGGCGGTAAAATCCTTTTGGTTTTAATGAGCAGCACAAGTGGCAGCAACTATTTGCTTTTCAGTTTTGCATTATGAGAAAAAAAATAAAAATTAAGGTGGAAAGGCATTTAGACATGAATATTTGGATGATTTGGGTGGGGTAAATCCACCATTATCAGCCATTTCTACAACAGCGTACATCCCCAGCACACACAAAAGAAAACACAATAACCCAAAGTCCTGCAGCTGCTCTGTCCATCAGAGAGGTCGTAGCCGTGAATCGGGACATATGTTGTTGTCTTAAAGGAAGAAAGGAGGATTGCAAAGTGAAATGAGTGAATGTATAAATGATTAGTGTTTTGATCTGGAAACTAAATACTAATTTAGCAGGATATGTATGTGTGGTACCAAAGTCAAGCTGCGTGCACGAATATGTAAAAAATGTAAAAATTGTTTTGAATTGAGCAGAACATTACATTTATTTTTGCTGTAAAAGTTTTCCTCAGACAAAAAGATAAATATTTCTGTAAAGTGTGTTTATCACAAAGTGTCTGTGAAGGCTCTCAGTCATCCAGGTCATTGTAGTCTAATGAGCTTTGAAAGAAAAGCGTCTGGACTTCTTTGAGTTGCTTGAAGACGTTTCACCTCTCATCCGAGAGGCTTCTTCAGTTCTAAGGTCAAATGGTAGAGAGTCCCAGATTTAAACCCAGTGGGAGTTTCCCCCCGAAGAGGGAACAAAAGACCCCCTGATGATCTTCTACATAAACACATGAGCCAAGGTGTGAGGGTGGGTGTGGGTCCTATTCAGCCAGAGTTTCGGGTGAGCTCATTGTGAAGCCTGGCGCCACCCTATCATGTGAATTCCTGAGGTCAGATGGCCCAGGATATGCGTGGGCGTTGAGGCATCTGGGAAGGGATCTCAAAACTGGATTATAGATGGCAGACAGTTGGTGTCGTAAACCACCGCCTCTGTTCAAAGATGGTTGCTCACAGTGGACATAAATGGCTTCCTTTACTCCTCTTTCAAACCATCTGTCCTCTCTGTCCAAAATGTGAACGTTGGCATCCTCGAAAGAGTGACCTTTGTCCTTTAGATGCAAATGAACTGCTGAGTCCTGTCCCGTGGAGGTGGCTCTTCTATGTTGTGCCATGCGCTTGTGAAGTGGCTGTTTGGTTTCTCCGATGTAGAGGTCTGGGCATTCCTCGCTGCACTGTACAGCATACACCACATTGTTCAGTTTGTGTTTAGGAGTTCTTTCAAAGCTCATTAGACGTTTATCACAAAGCAAACTCTAATTGACTTATGGAAGCTGGGCAAGAAAATATTGTATTTCTGAAGATCTGAATGTGCTACCGATTATGTCACACGCAGGCCACTATCTTCAACAACACCATAGGATGACAGTAATAAAATCCAATCACGAATGCATATTATAGGAAAAATAACACATTATCCACACAGAGCTGCAGCTACTAAGACAAACAGGCTACCCACATGTCTTGTAGAGAAAAAAACACGAGTTTTGTTAAAGCAGCATGTAGGCAGATAAAGTAAAGTATCACATAAAACACTGTGGAAAGTATCCATCCCAGCATGTTCATCAAATATATGTGAATCATTTGATGTGCTCAAAGAAAATGCAGAAGCAATGAGGAAGAGACTGCCCTGTTTTTGCCCCCCAAACTTTAAAGTGCTGATAAAGATCAATGGCGCTGCTGATGATATAAATTCTGAGCTACCAGTTTGTATTGATTTGGTTTAATGCTTTTGGCTCTCAGGATGGCAGATCCAGAACTTCAGGAGAGAGAGAGAGAAAGGGTAGATTAATGCTGTGAGATCACTCGTCAATAGTTTTGATAAAGGATTCTTCAAGCCAAACATACATGGCTGCGGGACATGTGTGCTTCAAATGCATCTGCCCCCTTCAAAAGAGGGAGGTGATAAAACAACTTAGGCCATGTACACATGTAGCCGGGTTTCTGTAAAACCCAGCAACCTCACCCGCCCGTCTAGGAAAAAAAATTGGGTTCAGCAAAAAAAAAAAAATCAGTGCATTGTAAAGCACATTCATAGGCATGCCAAGCCTGTAGGTGGCAGCAGCTCCCCAAATCTACCTTGTATTTGACAAAGAACAATCTTTCTTGGACGTAGGACAGCTTGGTGGCAATAAGTGTCCTTAACGCCATCTATCGCCTGCACAGAGCAGTGACGGAGCTTAAGTGTAAACACAGCTCGCACATGTGACCTCAGAGCATTGTTGTCGCAAGCAGTGACCTAAAACGTTGTTTCTTTACATCCACACGCAAATGCTTGCAAAATGGAGAACTTGCACATGTCCTCTTTCATCAGAGCTTTTGACAGAATTGTTTAGCTCCACTTTTCGGATGACAGGCTAAACCGTAAAACCTAATTGTGAGTTTTAGTAAATTTTCATTTTAACCTAATCTTACAATTAAGCTTCATGTTCGGATTAGCAAACAGTTACTAAAAGCCACTAAATCATATTTGATTTGGACTAGAAATAGGGATGCACCGATACCGATACCGGTATCCGTATCGGTAAAAGTTAACCGATACCAATGCAGTTGCCCGAATGTGGCTTCACTATAACTGTTCACCTAATATTTTAGTTTTGTGATGATTTCTATCAATATATTTTATTTTTTATCTACCTCACAGTCTTTTCCTGTTGAAAGCAGAGAAGAAAATAAAACCTGTATTCCAATTCATTGCATTTTTTGTGTGGTAGAAGTATCGGTATCATATCAGTTTGGTAAAAATAGTGTTGGTGCATCCCTTCTAGAAATATATTTTCATTACTGTTTGTTTATTATTAGTTCTAAGTAGAATTTGATAAGATCTCCTAATGAACCATCAACACCTGCTGTCATACTGTTGGTGGTACTTGTTAAATAAAAAAAAAGTCTAAATTGTGTTTTAAATAAGCTGTTTTCATTCATGTGTTTCTATAAATGTAAAGTTAAAATACATACATATTTAGTATCAGCTGTCATACACATCATAGATGAGAGTTGTGACAATGGTTCTCAGTATGCAGTATAGACACACACACACACACACACACACACACACACACACACACACACACACACACACACACACACACACACACACACACACACACACACACACACACCGTGGGTAAACTTGTAACACCTTGTAATGAGAACCTATCACCCTCTTAACTGGTATTCTAACACCGTCTAATAATGACTTGACTGAATTTGGGGATTTCATTTGCAATCTGATAAGTAAATTGGCAGCAATTACCCTTCCCATTTAGTCACAATGCGGGTATGGTAATTGTAGATCAGGGCTTGCACCTGGGTACTCAAAAAGTAAGGATGTCTTTCTCTCTCTCACACACGCACCTGAAAACACACCTGAAAAGTCACAGCTGAAGTAATCATCACCCTCACTGGCTCCCCCGTCTCTACTTCTCCTATTCGACTTCTAAATCTCATCCCATCATTAGCCACCATCTGATATTCCCCCCCTTTTTTGGTGTAAAAGGTTGAGTTTCCTCTAATTGGAGCTGAATAATACCAATGCGATTTACGAGTGCCTTCTTTTTTTCTCCCCCGTCATGTTGCCACTGCTGCAGCACCGCTTCTGGTTTCATCCCACCAGTGGTTTTTGAGGGTATCGTTTCTCTTGACTGGGAAAGGCCCCTGTTGAGTTGTCAGGCTCATTGCTCAAGGTGTGAGCTAGGTTTCAGGAGGGCCCGTGCTGACACATTCATAAATATGACACCTTGTTTTGTCCTTCTGGCGTCTTTTTGGTTGGCGATGGCCTTTGAATTGGAAACAGGTAAGCTAATAGGGCTGCGCCTGATTCATGGGAACTGTGGGCTTTGGGAGAAGGCACGGTGGCCCTCGGGCGACACATGACAGGCAGATAATGACTGTATAGCTGTCAAGTCAAGGATACCTGTCTGCTGGTAAATACAGATTTGCCTTTTTGACATCATTTTTCCACCTCCTGGAAGATCAACGGATGCAGTTTTTAGACTGTTTTAGACTAGCTATCCCTCTCTCTTTCTCTCTCTCTCTCTCATTCACTGACACACACACACGCACACGCACACGCACGCACACACACACACACACACACACACACACACACACACACACACACGCACACACACACACACACACACACACACACACACACACACACACACACACGCACACACATTCAGGCAGTTAAATGAGCAAAAGCACCCAAAATGTAGGCGCCTATAATTGTGCTTTTCTGCACCATCCAACATAAAGGTATGTGTTTGGGAATGCACGGGCCGAGTTAATATAAATTCATTGTAGTCAAGCAGAAAAGATAGAAAGAATGTATGTTTCTGCCTACATAAGTGAGTGTGTTTATGTGTGTGTGTGTCTGTGTGTTAGTAGCTGGCTGGCTGAGGCCTGTGTTTTGCGCGTTGCCCCAGGGAACACAGGTGAAAGCAATCTTGGTCCGTGAAAGCCGACGTGATGCGCCTTTCTGCCCAGAGAGCTGGCAAGCTGATTTCTTTTTGATAGACTTGAGTCCTGACATCAGCTTCCGCCTCCCCCCAATCTATCTCATCACCACACCACTGGCCACTCACATTTCAGCCAACTACACCTTTTTTCTTTACCACTGATAATTAGGATCTTTCATTTTCTGATTCACAATTCCATTTATTTTGTTCTATTCACAAACAAACGATCATATTCTCCAAATCAAACCGTTTGCCGTTTGGCTAAAAGATAAACAACAGTATGAAGATACCTTATTTATTCACTCGTTAGTTACGTTTCCTGCAAGTAAAATGATTAGCGACGTGTTGTGGGGTGTTTTATGATCCGAAGTATTTATAGCTTGATGTGTGCTGTGGGCTGCATTAGGTCTGATCTCAAAGGAGACCAAATGGATTCATTCTGCCTTTTGAATTCAGAAGCAGCTGCAAACCTTAACAAGGGTCAGTATTGTGAATCTATTCAGCTACTAATGGTCTCATGGATTTTAAACCACAGTCCGTGCTTTTCTGTTTGCTGCGTCCCATCACAAGTAGAGCTTTGTGAAAATAGATGTGTGTTACTCAAGTTTGACATACAGAATATAATCCTGCACACCATCAGAAGGCACAAAATTATGTTCTGGTTGTGTTTGTGTGTACGGTATGTGTACGTTTGTAAGTTTACACTGGTTGTGCATCTGCAACAACTTTTATTCCTACTAATCGCTGATGCCAACAAATCCTCCAAAACACACACACACACACAAATAAAAAAGAGCTAAAATGTGGTGTTGTAGCCATCCCCATCATGCCGAGTAATAAAGCTAATGATCACATCTATAATAATTGGAAATATGTGATTTTTTATAACATTTTGATCCCAGTATAGAATGTCACACCCCTTTGTGCACATTTTTTCTGGATCAGTTATCTCATAAGCCCCACACAAAAGCTACGATTGAAGTAAAAGCATTGTTAATGTAACACTCTCAGGCCCCTAAAACTATTTTACAATACTGGATAGAAAATTATTCTGATTTAGTTTTGTTTTTCTTTTGTCTTATTTTGAAATGAATTTAGAAAATGCGTACACTAAGAATGGCACGGTGTGGTCAAATTCTGGTCCTGCAGACAAACAAGCCTGTCCTAATTCACCGTTAGCATTGTTAGCTCAACACTAGCCTCTAGCCGTCTTTACCCAATGTCAGAGTAAAACAAAATGGATACCCTGGCATTTTGAGTTGCTAGAAATAACTTCTGTACTGCTCTTTTTACTGGCTTCAATTTTTTCCACACTGCTGCTGCTTTTTGTTGCACAGCAACATTGCCGGTGCAGATTTTGGGTTATGGTGGCTAAAACTGAATGATAAAAATAAATGTTTCCCTTATTCATTAATTTTGCATTTCTAAACTTCTGAGTAGAATGTATAAATGCAAACTGAGAGTAATTAGTAATGATATAATAGAAAACTGATCAATAATCCTTCACTCTTATTTAAAATCTGACCTCTACGCTTCTGAATCTATATTTTGGTAAAAACAATAATCAAGTTCTCAGACATCTATCAGATGCTTTAATGCAGCCTAGAAAAAGACGACAATCCTGGTGAAGCTTCATGCCTGGCCAGTCAGTCACTCATCATTCTGGCCAGCATACAATATCAGCCTCTCTAGCTGGCCCGCTAGCCAAAATGGAAATGTGTGTTGGAGACTGTTGGGGGACTTAGCCTTCGCAGTGTTGAGATAAAGTAGCAGGTCTAAGCCTTGCCTGGTGAAATGACATATCCCCCACCTTCCTTTTTCTGTACAATCGCTATAATACTGTGTTTCTATGCTGGGCCTGTAACCTTTGATTAAATTAGTCCTGTATTGCCTGGGTCCTTTTCTAAACTGTAGGCACTGGAGAGCTACTTAACGGACCCTGTCCCTTGGAGGGACGAAACTGCTTGAGCTTACAAGTGTACGGCCACAGAAATATCAAACCCCTCTCACTCATTCCTCTCTTTCCATCCCTCTCTCTCTCGCCTTTCTCTGCTCCCTCCCTCCATTTGCAGCTCTTTGCGCTCTCTCCTTGTCTCACCTGAAGTTGTTCTCGTTCTGTGAGAACGTGCACGTGTGCCCGTGTGCATGTCTGCGAGTCAATCCATCACGGTCTGTCATTCTCCAGGTAACGTATATATTATAGGATCTCAAAGAAAAGGGTGTAGAATGACATTTTCTTGTTGTTATATTTCAAATCTGTGAACTATTGGTGCTGCACGCTGAGTGACAGCATTAATGAACAGATCAGAATTGCATTTAGGTCAGAGAAGTGGGATTAATGCAGGCACAGGGAAAAGGAGACATGGCATTGGTCAAACGTCAATCACTTTTTGGCCTTGGTTAAATGAAATGGTATTTCTCCTCCACACATGGCATCATTTACTGTACCAACCTTTCCTCAGGGGCCACATATATTTCCTCTCTGACTTATGTAACTTCTGCCATTTGCTCATCTTACTTAACCAGAGAATGATTTTATTTACAGTGTTGGTATTTTCATGCAAAGTCAAACCTTCAAGGAAAAAATGACCTAAAGTGGTGCGCAAAGGACTGAGAGAGTGTTTCTGATGATCCCGCCACATTTTTAAAGAAAATGAAAATGAAAGGTGTGATATCTCAAAATGTGATACTTTATACGCATGTTTAAATGGTAGCTGTGTAAGAGGAACATAATGAAGGGTTAGAGTTACCATTGGTTTCAGGGATCTAGTCAAGTGCCTCTGCCATCCTGCACTCTCAGCACGCTCTTAGCAGCAACAACCAACAGTGATCCTATCACCACCACACAGTGGCAGCTCCAGGGGTGCGCTAGGGGGCGCTATAGCTACCCCTAGATTAGTCATTGCACCCCCATAGCACCCCCAAGTAAATTTAGTAGATTTTTATTTTTTTTTACAATTTAATTTTAATTTAACGTCTGGATGTGATAATATTTAACATACAAAACAAAAAGAATCAGTAAATTATCATATAGATGGTAAAAACTTAAACCAAAACAGGAAATTGATGTTAACCTTTGACCTCATTTTCCACCTGCGAACGAGTGAAAAGTAGAGCTAGTGGTAAAATGGATCGGTTTTTGTTGCCCAAATTTCCACGGGTTCAGTCAGAAACGAATGAATCGTTGGAAGTGATCTCAGACCCACAAAAACCTACGGATCTGGATGAAGAGAGTCAACCCTCAACCGTCGCAGCAGTCGAGGGTGTTGCTGCTGGAAATGCTAACGCTAACGTTCGCTAACCTTGCAACACTATAGATGGTTTTCTGTGTGGCTGTGTGTGTTTATGATTTCATGGAAAAGTCAGCGATTGTTCATATGTTTATGATGTATATTAATGATTGTTTCAGGTGTTGTTGAGGTTTTGTGCACGCATGTGTATCTGCTAGTGTTGAAGGTGTTTTAGAGAACAATAGGTACACATGACCACTTCCTTCATAGCACCCTCAAGAAAAAGACTAGCTCCTTCATAGCACCTGCAGAAAAACATTTCCGGAGCCGCCACTGCGATCACACCATGCCCAGGCACCGTTCTGGCACAATTCTGCAAGATGCAGCACGTGCACAAGAAGATCACTCTCAATGCAAACACCACAGGTATCACATCTGCAGAAGGCTGTGTGCACAATCCCAAGAAGGTCTGAGGATTTTCCTTTGTTTTGATTTTAGACTTCCATCATCAGTTTAAGCTTCACCATTGCCATTTTTACACCTGATGAAATAAACAATTCAATACAAGCAAACAAGCTTTAAGGGCTGTGCAGTGGCACAGTGGTTAGAGCTGTTGCCTTGCAGCAAGAAGGTCCTGGGTTCGCTTCCCGGCCTGGGATCTTTCTGCATGGAGTCTGCATGTTCTCCCTGTGCATGCGTGGGTTCTCTCCGGGTACTCCGGCTTCCTCCCACAGTCCAAAAACATGACTGTTAGGTTGATTGGTCTGTCTAAATTGTCCTTAGTTGTGTGTGTGTGTGTGTGTGTGTGTGTGTGTGTGTGTGTGTGTGTGTGTGTGTGTGTGTGTGTGTGTGTGTGTGTGTGTGTGTGTGTGTGTGACTGTTTGTCCTGTGTGTCTCTGTGTTGCCCTGCGATGGACTGGCTCTCTGTCCAGGGTGTACCCCGCCTGACTGCCCATTGACCGCTGGGGATAGGCACCAGCCCCCCAATAACCCTACGTGGACAAAGCGGGTTCAGACAATGGATGGATGGATGGCAACCAAGCTTTAATTGTGATGCTATAAACTCAGATGCCGGTGGTATTCCTTAAGAAAAAGGAACAAGCTCTAAAGAATGAGACGCCTGTGGAGTGTGGATTGGTCATTGCATGCATCACACCTCCATTGATTTTTGCAGCCTTGCTGATAAAAATGATGTAATTGTTTGCTTTTTCCAACAGCCCTTCTCAGCCCAACAGGTGAAACTCGAACAACTGAATGGCTAGGGGTCTTTCCACCTGCTGCTATGCTGCCTGCAACCGTTTCCGAGCTGAGCCCATCCATTAGAGCCGGTTCTCAGTTGTAATGCAACACCATCCGAGTTGTGTAGAGTTGATTCAAATCAAGTTGTGCTGCGCTGAGTATGTACTAATGGAATTGCAGCTTGAAAATGTGGTTTACTCGTTTATTCAATGCACTTACAGTGTTCACTAGAGTAAATCAATGTCTTATGAGTAATTTAACAAAGAAAAAATGCTATGATGCTCCTGTTCTGAGATGCAGAAGTTTGCTGGTGCAGAGGTGGGCTGAAAACAACAGGATTACTCATCATTATTGAAGATATGTACACACCTTGCTTCTGATTGGCTAAAAGTCACCATCACCAAGACACTCACCACTCTCTACTCACTGCAAAAAAGTCTGCCTGTGGGCAGGGGCGAGCCAGGGTGAGCGGGACCATGAATGCAAATTCACAGTGTGACATCGATATGTGTGGATTTTTACATCCTAGCATTTCAGTTTATTTTGTATCAGACGCTAACACAAGAGATAGGTGTTCAGCCTACATGAAAAACTCAGAGTGATCAATTCTAATCAGAAATAATAATTAAAAATGTTTTTAAGTCAACCACACCTTTAAGGTTATGTGGATGCTCAAAACTCTCAATGCATTTTTATGCAAAACTTCTCAAAAAAGAAAAAAGGGAGTTCCTGAAACACCAGAATGCCTACAAATGTGCTTGATACTCATAAAAAATCCTGAAAACTCACAGAAATTCATTAACTTTAGATATAAAGGTGTAGTTAGAACATTCAGACACTGCTTTGTGATGTTTTGTGATGTTCAGTAACATTTCTATGAAACTTGCCCTGTAATTATCTTAGCTCGAAAAATTTCACTGGATTTTTTTCTTCTCATCAGGAACTTCCTCAAGTTTGTCATTTTGGTTTCCTTCCCAGGGTTACCTGATACAGGAAGAAATCAATTGTCCACACACACACACACACAAAAAATTACTCTGTGTGAGAAAAGTATGCAACACACTTCTTAGTCTTTGATTAAATGTGTGTCAGTGTATGGGATTATGGGCATTTTCGGATATCCAAAAGTCAAACAGGATTGGCAAATGAACGACTTGGTCACTTGTTTCCACGTAAAATAAATCATCTTGTCAAATGAAATTTGGATGATTATGATATATTTCTACAACTGGGGATAAGGCTCATGCATTTAAAGTGTGAGAAAAGAGGAGAAGACGGGTGAAATACAAGTTCATCAGACGGTGAAACTCAAGAGCATCGTATCTCGGGGGAACAGTATGTATCACAAAAATGTCTCTGCGATCTGAAAAGCATGACATCCACTCTCGCAACATGATTGATAGCACAAACGTCTTTGGGTGGCATGTTGAAAGATAATCATTTTAAGGCTCATATCTCAGATTAACTATTTGGGGATAGACCACAAGAAAAGATCGCCTGCAACCTTGCGTGGGGATTAAAAAAATAACTCTAAATAACGCTGATAAACCGTTAAATCTGTATTCTAATGCTCCAAACATGCAGAAAATTTGCATGAATGAGGAGAAAATATCAACATTTACCCCATCAGTTTGTGCAAGTTTAAGGAAATAATCTTCCCTTTTCAGTCAGAGGATTCTACGGTCAAATAAGACCAAACTACAGCTTGTGCAAGTGCTACGCAGGTGTGTGCATGTGTGTGAATGTATGATATGTATGGTGAGATGACACTTTACCCGCCTACAGATCCCCAGTGGGGAGAAACGTGCACCTGGGTCCACACATGCACTCACACGAGGGCACAACTCTCTCATTTCATGTCAGTGGGCATTTGATTTCAGACGTGGGATACCAAAACATGACAGGGTGGAGCTGGCTTTTTCTGCAAGGTGACATCATAAGGAGATTGACTGCAAATGTGTGTGTGTGTGTGTGTGTGTGTGTGTGTGTGTGTGTGTGTGTGTGTGCATGTGAACGTCTGTGTCCACGTGCATCTGTGTCTGTTTCCGTGCCCACACTTCTCACACATGTCAACACACAAAAGCCACATGGGAGGCCATTGAGAGCTGCAGCAGCTGTGGAATATGTTATTCAAATGGTGTGTGACTCTGTGTGTGTGTGTGTGTGTGTGTGTGCGTGTGTCACGGCATTAATACGTGTGTGTCTGTGCGCGTGCTCGTGTTATCATCTCTGCTTGTAAGAATAAACGGCGCTGATGTGTCTCGGCGGGGAGCTTATAGAGAATCACTTACCTCTCTGCATTTACTGTAGCATGGCAATGAGTGACTCAGTTCTTTTATGTATGTACCAGACAGGAGAGGAACATTACGCAGATTCACGCAGGCTGCAGCTCCTGAAAATTGTGATTATGGTGGTCCCGTGCTACACAATAAAGATGTGGAAGGCAGCTAATGCTTGTTCCCAGATTCGCCCCTGCTGCCTGAGTGCACAAATCTTTCAACCCTGACTCTGAAACTAGCCCGACTCTTTCTCCCTTGAAGGAATAGATTAATCATTTTGGGGGCCTGAAACCATGCACATATCTCAATGATGCAATCTTGAGCCACTGCTTAGCTGGGCTGATGGTTTCCAGTTTGGATACAAGACATTTTGAGTGTTTTTTCCATTTCAAACAAACATAATTTCACCATATCAGATAAAACTTTCAGATATTTTAGTTGTTGCCAAAAGCGCTTTATGTGTATGCTGCAGATATTTGTTTCCTGCTGCAATAGGATGATATATGCATGGGTTTCCACCCCTCTGTGTGTGCAGATGTATTTGTGTGTGTATGGTTGGCACCCTAGCCTGTGTCTAGCCTTTGCGGCACGGTCCAGGGCTCTGCCGCTGCCCTGAGGCCACCATTGTCCCCGGTCTCCACAGCCCAGTGGCCACAGATGTTCCCTGTTTGATACCATGCTACACACACACACACACACACACACGCACACACACACACACACACACACACACATGTGTGGGTGGCCAAGTGGGGTGCCCTGTTGCGCGCCGCACTTGCACAACATTGGCCGCCTGGTCCCTGTGCGTAACACAGAAAGGGTGGAAGCCATCGCGTGAACAGTTTTAATCCTGCCACCATGAATAATGGAACAGAAGTAGCCCCAAGTGGAGAGGGAGGCTCTGCATGAAGAGGTGTTCATAAAAGGATCATGGAAAAACTGAGTGTGAGAAGATAGGAGGGCACACCGAGGGTGCTGCTAAGAGCAGCTGGAGGAAAGGAAGAGGACTTATGGAAGACAACGGTCCTCTGTCCTTAGTTTTGCTTTCAGGGCCACGTGTGGCATCTGTATACACTGTTTGTCTCTTTTATAGCTTCATTTAAAGCACAAGCAGAATGTTTTTAATTAGTTCATCAGCCGTCTATAATTTAGAGTTAAACGTACTTAAGTTGTAACGTAAAAACTAATAAATCAGATGGACCTAAATCTACGTAAAAGCCTTTTAACTCTGCTTTTGCTGCTATAGTTAAGCACGCAACGGCTAAACGTGTTCATTTTAAGAGTTTCACTTGTCCAGACCAACAGCCGTTTGCTTGTGTCACAGTGAGATCTTCAAAGTGCGGCGACTTCTTTGAAGGCATGGAGTTTTTATGAGAAGCTCACAAAAACATAGTTAGGTGACAGGTGATTCTGCGAGCCTGGCATGCAGGAGGACCTTCACAGTTCTGATGTGAGTGACAGTAAACGCAAAAAAAGCAGGTTTCTATTTTGTCAGTTTACCTGACATTTAAGGTGATCCTAAATTAACATACACACTGGAAAACAACAAACCGCTCATGAAGGTAAGTCAGTTAATTAGTGCCATCGGAAAGCGATTAACATTTTATAAACGACGTCAAGAAGATGGCTGAGCATTTTTGACTTAGCAAATATGGATTTTCATGCATACATGATTTGTATGTTTGAGCTTTCTTAATGATGCTGGTTGTCTTCTAGTCCAGTTGGACTAAAGCCGGGCGTACACTGTGCGACTTTTTCACTTTTTTGAGCCGATTTTCCACTCGTGCGAGAATCCACGAGCTCGGGGCGAGTTTTGCGCCGAGCGTCGTGTAGTGTACGGGGGGTTACGAGAGGCGATTAACACCACGTGACCAGCTACCGATCAGCAATCGTGAGCTCGGACAAACTTCTGGTGTGTTTGAAATTTTGCTCGTCCCTCGTGAGGGTATCGCACTGTTGAAGCGGCGCTGCAAGCAGCTGCGACCCAAATCTACCAGAACCGCTCACGGCGCAGTCATGCATCAACACCGATCGCTCGCTATTTCCCTAATAACACACGCTGTTCCTTTTTATTTCTACACATTTTTTTACTCACAAAGATTGTCAAGAAAGCGTGTTTGTCGTGTTCGTGTCAAATTAAACTGATCACAAAACACAGATTTACTTTCTTTATTTGGTTTTCCTCATCCAACCCCCATAAATCCCTGTGTGTCCTCCTGCAGCTCTCCCGAAGGACAACAGGCAAAACAAGACAAAAAAGTCTGACGTGTTGAGTAAAAACTGCTATTTTTAGCATATTTTTAGGGCCGACGTGTTGCTACCAGACGTGCAGTGTGAGCAGTCAGGTCGCATCCTAGAACTGGGTCGTGCAGTGTGAGCGCATGGCTCGTGAGATCTGCCCTGCGAGGAAGTCGTACAGTTTGAGCTGAAGCGGAGCGCTACGAGTGAAAAAGTCGCACAGTGTCCGCCCAGCTTTACACAGCAATCATCCTCCCAACAGGTAAATAGTTCTTTGTTTCTCAGTTTATTCGTTTAGATCTTTATGTTTACGTTAACTCCTCTTAATTTATTTTTCTCGTCCAGCTTTTTTGTGTTTTCTTATCCTTCTTGGTCCATAAGCAGGGGAGGTTCTATCTAGACTAATATTAGGATACACTTGGAAAAAAAAAGAGTAAAAACATTAGTTCTAAAGAAAAATGTGTTCCTGAAAGGAGACCTGTTCATTTATACACACCAACATAAATGCTGAATAAAACAAAAGAGACACCGATTTTTCCTGCATGTCTGGTTTTAATCAAAATCCCACACAGGAAGAAAGCTGAAGTTTCTTAATCAAAGATCAGCCAGCTCTGTATTAATAATAGAGCAGAGGAATGAAATGGAGTTTTACTAATTCAAGACTGCACCTTTTTCAGCCTCATATACTTTTAGGGTATATTAGACTTTGGGTGTGAAAGTACATATGACTGATGCTAAAAGGCCTGAGCTGCGTTTACATCCAACCTCTGGTTTGCAAAATGAGTTTTTGGGTAAAATATGGAGTTAAAACCTGCTGGTTTGTGCCATTTGGGTTTAGTGTGAATTCAGAACCAAGTGGTAAAATTAGCAGGAAATGGGGTTAGGTTGGGCAACGGTCACGTTGGAGAAAAGATCATCAGATAAGTTTGTCACACGAATCATCTGATCTTCCAGAGATTCACAGCTTTGAATCGAGCTGTTCTCAGTTGCAACAATTAGGCGTTTGTGTTCCTGTCGTGGAGTTCAAAGTGGATTTTTTTCTTTATTACGACACCTGGTTTTAACTGTAAAGTTTCTTCTGTTAAGCTGTGTGCTGCAGTAACCTTTCAGAGTGATTGACAGGAGGTGTCTGCCACCTGTTTTGGTGCAGTAGCTGAACAAAATGAGCCCTTTTTCCCACACGCTCACTAACTTATAACTCAAGTTGTCAGATTAAGTGTAAATCTCAGCCCTTCTTGCCCTTATTCCATTTCTAATTCCTCCCCTCGCCCGCCACTCAACTGCTCCCAGAGAGAACAGAGGACACCTCGAAACATCACACCTGCCTTCCCCAAGGGCAATGCGGCTTGGGAACATATCTGAGGGAGGCTTGACTTTCCTCCTTTGACTCTTTACCTACAGCTAGCTAAGCATTTTTGGAATGTGACTAGAGGTCAACTTAATGTGAGACATTGCAATGCTTTACATTTATTTTCGCTCACTTTTCCAAATGATAAATTTAAAGTGATACTAAACCGTTTTTAACAAATTAATCAACTCCTTTAAAAGTGGTTCAGTGATTGTGTAGAAACTTTAGCAGAGGGACCAACTCTCACACATTAAGATTGAGATGCACACATCTGACCCTCTTCACACACTCTCGCGCCACACCTCCAATACCCCCTCCCCAACCCTAACACCCCGCTCTTTCCCTGCTTAATGGCAGTTAGCTAGCTTCTGTGCCAGGAGCTAAATTAAAGGCTAGCAGTTAGCTTTTTCAGTTCACCGACTTTCAATAAAAAAAACACTAGAAGAGAAAAAAAAGCGTGTTTTTCTGTTGGCATCATGCCGGAGTCTGGAAGTAAACGTCAGAGTAACGTATAGCTTTGGAGGCGAAGCAAAAAGCTAAAACCAGAGTTAACATCGGCACACACTCATCTGAAGAAGCTAAAAGAGCACAAGACATGATGCACTGATGGTGACCTGGCTTTGTTGCTACTGGACTTGTAAGTAACAATATTTTTTGTCCAACAGTGTGGATGTTTTTACTTTGTGGTTTATTTAGTATCGGTTGTGCCATGTTAGTGTTAGCTTGTTGTTAGCAATAGCTACAGCAGGCTGCTGCAGGGTTGTGTATGACAGTTGTAATTCTATTTTCAACCAGTAGGGCGGAGGAGCAAGAAACCGTTTAGTTTTACTTTAAAACTAAGCACCCATTGGCTAAAGCTTGACTTAATGTAAGCTCTCTGTTCTAAATCAACAAAGAGGTTTAAAAATTGCTTTTAAATGCTATCTCTAAGGCACAGAAGCCTTATTTAGATGATAAATATGCATTTTTTAGAGGTTAACATCACTAACTAAAGTTTTGAACACAAGGTTTTATCTCTGAAGCCATATAATTCCTTTGACACAAAAGACGAGCAGGAGGAATTTAGAGAAAATCAAATGTTGTCTTAAAAAAACTGTTTGGTCACGCAGTTTCAGGAATAAAATCTATCAACCTTTAGACAAAACATGCAGCAGTTACACAGGATTACTGAAGAGACAAAAACCTGCATTAATACACAGGGATGGAGATTTGTGCAGCGACAGTTACAATAGACATGTGTGGTGTGAAGATAGGCAGGCATCGGCTAATTAGCTCAGTAAGAACATCTTATTGTTTCAGGTTCAGAATGACTGCTCTTCAATCCCACCTCACTTGTAGATCGCTGCAGACCAGGTTGGATGTGGCTGCGCCATTGTTGAGCTAAATGCTATTAACTTTTAAGCTGAGCGACACAGAAAAGTGAAGCTGGTGTAAATTACAATTCCCCCACACATAATCCACTTGCTGATGGAAGACATTACAGCGACCTTGTGTCTTGACAACAGATTACGGCAGCAGCTTTACCCTACCCCGCTTTGCAAACAGGGAAAACCACAGGATTTCTGTCTTTATCCGACCCATGCCTTCTTCATCTTTTGCTCCCTCCCCTCCTTTTAACTCTCTCCTTTTTCCGTCCTCCCCTGATCTCACAGTCGTATTCAGTTTGTGCCAATGGTTCGTGCCTGCAGGGGGGCCACCAAATCCATTATCAGGTAGGACAACAGTTTCCACACTGTTTCACTCACTCTGTGTACTGTATGGAGAGAGGAAGGCATTGAGGAAGAGAAGGGAGGAGAGATGGGGGAGCTGAGGCAGGATAGCTTTTCAAACCAGATTATGAGCCAATGGAATTATAAATTAAACATCACAGTTTCAAAACTGAGTCCGGTTATCAGAATGCATACTTGTCTGAACTCGTGTTCTTTTGTTCTTGTGAAAAGTCATCAATGTAGGCCCAAGTTCTGATCCAACCCTAAGTACGTATCGTGGCAAGCATGCTCACACCACATTATGCACCGAGGACACACCAATGCATCCCTCTGCAGACTTAGGCCTACAAGGTATCCCATAATTGAACTGCATCACAAACCGTTACAGCCTGAACGGAAAATGGCAAAAAGAGGAAGCTCATAAAAATACAAATAATTAAGCCAATTTGTTTTCTAATTTTGCCATTGTAGCTTTACAATTAGCTTCAAACACTTTTGTCATTCATCTTAACAACATTGTAACATAATATAAATATAGTGTGGAATAAAAAAAAATGAAGTGGTTCTCTTGTATTTGTCTAAAAACCCCCGCCAATAGTACATTTCAGACCAAAAGCAACGACTGGACCATCCAGTTGTTGGTCTCGCCGAACTGCCACACTTCCCTGGGTCCTCCACTCATATTGCACTCGCCTTTCTAGCAACAGAACACAACTGAGAAGGAAAAACATCCGGCTGCTACCACTTTAGGACAAACTACCAGAGTCCCAAAAAGAAAATCACCATTTGAAGTCACAGACGATGACAGACATGTGGACCTAAAAACAGCGACTGGTGTTTAGCACTATCTCGTTTTCTCTTGAAATGTGGATGTCCGGTTCTGGCAGAAGCATCAGGGAGGTGACCCGAGGGGAGGCTCGAATGTCCCGTGAACGTGTTTGCATTCAAAACCTAGCTTGTTCTGTAAATTCGCTAAAGCAGCTTTAAGTCTAAAAAAATATAAAATTGAAGATAATTTTGTTTAACCTGTAAATTTTGCAGTGGGTATTTGAATCTTTGTGGTGCTGCAAAAAGCTAACCAGCCAACCCTCTATCAAAATAAAACCTTCCTGCCTTTTATTATTTTATTTTTTTAACTGCAGCATAAAGCAGCGCTTGTTTCCACGATGTAATGAAGTATGGTTCTGTTCCAAATGCCATCCTTGTACTCATATTCGGTAGCAAATACTTTCTGCTGTACTTGCCAAGAATGTACTTGCATAACTATATCTTTTCTATATTGTGGCCCTTCATTAAATAATCAGGATTTTATGTATACCTTTTATCTATACTCAAATGTTCCCACAATAGTTTCAGTTTGAAGTTAATTATTGGTGCGGTTTAGAGTTTTACGCCATCGAGACAAGTCTGCACAAAAAAGTTGAACAAGCTCAAGATTTCTGAAGCGTACGTAATTCATCCTGACACCTGAGCAGTTCAATTTGCTACTTGCATGACTAGAGAGATGAAATGTGATGAAGCATGAGCATAATTTATGTCAAACTGTTGACTTTGTTTTTCAATATTCAGCTGTCAGAGGGAAGGACAACATTGGGGATTTTGGAACCTTTAATTCCTGACAAGTAAAACAATAAAAATTGTGCAAAAGCTCATTTCACTCCAGGTATCAGAATCCAGGATCAATGAGATTTCTCCAAGCAACCAGACCCAGAAGGCTGCATCATCGTCTGACGTGTTTTCGCGTTTGCTGAGATACCAGACATACGCTGAGAAAACGGAACCACTGTCAACTGGCAACATTCACTTGTACTCACACACAAAGGACACAAAGACTCACAGACCAACGACCAATGGAGCTGTAGTGATGACCAGTGTGCCAGTCTGAGCATGAGTGTGTCTAATTCCCGACTAATGCTCTCTTCCCCCCAGGTCCGCTGTCTTTGGCTGCCTGCCACTCTCGCAGTAGTCACTATGCTCCTCTAAAAGCCTTTCAAGGAAAAGTTCAGAGGCATAAGTCCGAAAGGGAAAAAAGAAGCAACGTAAAAAGAACAGAGCAAAAAATTGTTTTATTGTGATGGAAAATTAAGATTTTACGTGAAGTATGTCATTCAACCAATGTCAAACGTTGTCTAACGCTAAAAGAATAACTGCTAGGGAGCAGCTTTGGCAGAACATTTAAAGTGCGGTGTTTAAAAATGAAATTTACTATCTTTGACCTCTAAACATGGACAGACTTTTGCTACTCTCTCTGACAACACTGACATACTAATAAGTTATTAACCCAACCCAAAAGGAGTCTTTCCTCCGCCGAGTTTTGGTAGATTTGCTATCTCGAGAGCGCGGATCCTTTCATTAATATAAATTCGAGGTGTAGATGTGTACGCCACGCTAGGCCCTCAGGGCCCAAGGCTTAGTGACATTGTGCTAAAGGCTTTCTCCTGTGTGAAACCTGATGCCTGCAGGGAAGCTTACAGATAATCGGGTTGAGTCGACCGGATAGGGTGGGGTAGAGGGGTTTGGAAGTCAAAACAGAGTGAACCAACCAGTCAGGCCTGTGTAGCTTGTTGTGATGTAGTGCTTTTCAGTGAGAGCGCTGCACTCTTTGACTTCTAATTAAACGCTCTGCACAGGTCTTTGTACTAAAGGAGAATGACCAGAAACGTGGTTACACACACATTCATGTGCAACAAGCACATATGCATGCCAACATTGCAGATAATGTATGATTTTGCTTGCATGTGGCCTTGAGTTAACTAGACAGATCCATCAATGGCACCTGAGGTATTTTTTTTCTCTTCACACTTCCTTCTTTCCAATTTTTAGTTTTGTTTTCTCAAGCAACCCTGAATAAATATGCCCTCCAAACTATTTCAGAGACAATGTCATCAAATTTCCCCTCAGATATGCATTTCACATTAGTGGACCTCTGGCATTTTAGTAGAAGGTGCCAAACCTTAACTACTGTGCTTCAGGTTATAAAAAGAGAAGGATATTTTCTAAAAATAGCAATAAACTGTGTCGGATTTTAACACTTGATTGGTTATTTATTTTTTATTGTGATGGTAGCAAACAATCAGGAAGAAAAGTGGTGGGAATGAAGCGTGTTGACACATTTTTAGGAATATACAGTGGTGTGAAAAACTATTTACCCACTTCCTGATTTCTTATTCTTTTGCATGTTTGTCACACAAAATGTTTCTGATCATCAAACACATTTAACCATTAGTCAAAGGTAACACAAGTAAAAACAAAATGCAGTTTTGAAAAGATGGTTTTTATTATTTAGGGAGAGAACAAAATCCAAACCTACATTGCCCTGTGTGAAAAAGTTATTGCCCCCGTTGTTAAAAAATAACCCAACTGTGGTGTTTCACACCTGAGTTCAATTTCTGTAGCCACCCCCAAGCCTGATTACTGCCACACCTGTTTCAATCAAGAAATCACTTAAATATGAGCTGCCTGACACAGAGAAGTAGATCAAAAGCTAGACATCATGCCAAGATCCAAAGAAATTCAAGAACGAATGAGAACAAAAGTAATTGAGATCTATCAGTCTGGTAAAGGTTATAAAGCCATTTCTAAAGCTTTGGGACTCCAGCTAACCACAGTGAGAGCCGTTATCCACAAATGGCAACAACATGGAACAGTGGTGAACCTTCCCAGGAGTGGGCGGCCGACCAAAATTACCCCAAGAGCGCAGAGACAACTCATCCGAGAGGTCACAAAAGACCCCAGGACAACTTCTAAAGAACTGCAGGCCTCACTTGCCTCAATTAAGGTCAGTGTTCACGACTCCACCATAAGAAAGAGACTGGGCAAAAATGGCCTGCATGGCAGATTTCCAAACCACTGTTAAGCAAAAATAACATTAGGGCTCGTCTCAATTTTGCTAAGAAACATCTCAATGATTGCCAAAACATTTGGAAAAATACCTTGTGGACTGATGAGACAAAAGTTGAACTTTTTGGAAGGCAAATGTCCCGTTGCATCTGGCGTAGAAGCAACACAGCATTTCAGACCAAGAACATCATACCAACAGTAAAATATGGTGGTGGTAGTGTGATGGTCTGGGGTTGTTTTGCTGCTTCAGGAACTGGAAGGCTTGCTTTGATAAATGGAACCATGAATTCTACTGTCCACCAAAACATCCTGAAGGAGAACGTCCGGCCATCTGTTGGTCAACTAAAGCTGAAGCGATCTTGGGTGCTGCAGCAGGACAATGACCCAAAACACACCAGCAAATCCACCTCTGAATGGCTGAAGAACAACAAAATGAAGACTTTGGAGTGGCCTAGTCAAAGTCCTGACCTGAATCCTATTGAGATGCTATGGCATGACCTTAAAAATGTGGTTCATGCTAGAAAACCCTCAAATAAAGCTGAATTACAACAATTCTGCAAAGATGACTGGGCCAAAATTCCTCCAGAGCACTCCAAAGACTCGTAGCAAGTTATCTCAAACGCTTGATTGCAGTTATTGCTGCTAAGGGAGGCCCAACCAGTTATTAGGTTCAGGGGTGCAGTTACTTTTTCACACAGGGGCAATGTAGGTTTGGATTTTGTTCTCTCCCTAAATAATAAAATCATCATTTCAAAACTGCATTTTGTGTTTACTTGTGTTATCTTTGACTAATGGTTAAATGTGTTTGATGATCAGAAACATTTTGTGTGACAAACATGCAAAAGAATAAGAAATCAGGAAGGGAGCAAATAGTTTTTCACACCACTGTATGGACATATTATCCCAGTAGACCTTCACTATAAAGCTAGACCTATGAGGTCTTGCCATCTTTTCCAGCTTACCACCAAATGGTGATCAGTTGACAACTCATCTCCTCTCTTTACCCAATAATCTAAATAATAGTTTAAACGACAACAAAGTAAATCACTGACCTGCATCCTAGACAGCTGTTGGGTATTTTTATTAGGGATGAGCGAGTACTCCACTATCTGTATCTGTACTCAGAATGGGCGTGGCATAACCCGGAAGTGGGCGTGGTTTAACAGTAAGTGGGTGCGGTTTACATCAATATATTGTTTTAAGTCTGAAATTGATATGGATTGATCAGAAGTTGATATGTGTATTGTTTATTTGAAAACTATTTACAGAGCAACCTCACAATTGAGATTAAATATTTTTAATGTTTTTTCTGTACAGCACTTTGTTCCTGTGCTGGGTGTTTTAAAGTGCTTTATAAATAAATAACTGAATGAATGAATGAATGAATAGTAAAGGAACTATTACAGAACAAGTGTTTCAATAAAATCAGAACATTAATATTTAAGTGCATGGATTAATACATCTGAACTCATGCAATAGGAACTAGGAAATATGAAATGCTAGAACCAGACACAACTTTATATATTTCTTTAAATTTTAATTTGATTAAACTGATTTTTTTCTTAACGTTCTTGGCATTTTCCCACACAAAGTTAAACAAAACCATGTTGATTAAGGTGTGTGTGTGTCTGTGTGTGTGTGTGTGTGTGAGAGAGAGAGAGAGAGAGAGAGAGAGAGAGAGAGAGAGAGAGAGAGAGAGAGAGAGAGAGAGAGAGAGAGAGAGAGAGAGAGAGAGAGAGAGAGAGAGAGAGAGAGAGAGAGAGAGAGAGAGAGAGAGAGAGAGAGAGAGAGAGAGAGAGAGAGAGAGAGAGAGAGAGAGAGAGAGAGAGAGAGAGAGAGAGAGAGAGAGAGAGAGAGAGAGAGAGAGAGAGAGAGAGAGAGAGAGAGAGAGAGAGAGAGAGTTAAAAAAAAACCCCGACCGGAGCGGAGGTAGTGACTGACGCAGCACGTCAGCTCTGTCTTGTCAAATGCACCATGTAAGTTAAGAAAAAAGTAACTTTCAATATTCATCTGAAAAAGAGGCGAGCTGAATAAAACCTAGGGAAAACTGAAGAAACGTGAGCAACAGTGAAGCAATCACAGCGAGATCTGTTACTGTCTGTGTGTGTGCGTGGATGAGCCGGAAGGACTGCGCTCCCGACCGGCTGCAGTTTTGTGTGTAGGGAGGGGCGGGCGCTCTATGTGACTGGCCAATCACAGAGCGTGAAGACAGTCAGTTACCCAATGAGGATTTTCCTTCAGCACGATTACAGATATTTACGAGTTTTACTCGTTTCATGCTCGGATTCGTCAAAAATGCTTTATCCGTATCGGATACTCGTCTGAAACGAGTATCTGGCTCATCCCTAATTTTTATATCCTGGAATGAACCACACACAGGAGAGACACGACAGCGATTCGTGAAATAGTACAAAAATAGAAAAGGCGGATGGCATTTCCGACCTGATCACAACAACATTTTGTGATGCAAGAGGTTAAATAGACAGGATACACAATCCCATCGAAAAGACGAGTCAGTGGAAACCTCACGATGTCAACTAAGCTGGCTGCACATACACAACGTAGACGTCTTCAAACTAATAATAAAAATAAACATACTATGATCCCCTGAAATGATTCCTGAAATCATAATATTTGTTATTTAATGATTGCTTTAACTTTGCTTTGTTAGTTATTGGTATTGCGTTGGTTTTTGATTGCATGGGCTAAAGGGAATGATAAATGACCCACATTTGTATAGCGCCTCTCAGAGTAAGGACTCCAAAGCGCTTTACACTACAGTGTATCATTCATCCATTCACACACACATTCACACACTGATGGTGATGAGCTACGATGTAGCCACAGCTGCCCTGGGGCGCACTGACAGAGGCGAGGCTGCCGAGCACAGGCGCCACCGGACCCTCCGACCACCACCAGCAGGTAAGGTGGGTTAAGTGTCTTGCCCAAGGACACAACAGCAGAATTCTCTGTCCAGAGCCGGGATCGAACCTGCAACCTTCCGATTATTGGACAACCCGCTCAACCTGTTGAGCTACTGCTGCCCACCAGAAAGTTCGTCTTATAAGGGCAATTGTGCGTCCCACTCCTGGGTGTAGAGAAAACCTGCCAGTGTGAGCCCAGTGGATGACTTTGCATTAACAACTTTGCATTAAGCTGCATTAACAAAATTTCCTAGAAAATAAATTTTAAATACCCCAAATTCTGGCTGTGAAGCTCGTAATAGAGGAGTGGAGACACTGGCTAGATGGAGCTGAAACACCTTTCATCATCTGGACAGATCACAAAAACCTGGTCTACTTAAGAGAGGCAAAGAGGCTTAACCCGCAACAGTACAAGTGGTCTCTTTCCTTTTCCCGTTTTATTTTCCAGATTTCTTATCACCCAGGTCCTAAGAATACCAAACCAGACACCCTCTCTAGACAGTACACTCCAGATCAGGAGGTCAAGCCCTCCACAATTCTCCCCCAGGCATGTGTGGTGGGTGGAGTCACATGGGAGATCCGGGATCAGGTGTTGGAGGCACATAAGACTGACCCGAGTCCAGGTAAGGGTCCTCCTGGCCGGCTCTATGTACCACAGGTTATGCAAAGTCATCCACTGGGCACACACTGGCAGGTTTTCTCTACACCCAGGAGTGGGACACACAATTGCCTTTATAAGACGAACTTTCTGGTGGTCGGCAATGTACAAGGATGTAAAGGACTACATCTCAGGATGCCACATTTGTGCCCAGCAAAAGGGGGACCATCGGTCTCTGGCGGGATTATTAAATCCTTTTCCGACTCCTTCTTGTCCCTGGTCTCACGTAGCTTTGGATTTCGTCTGTGGGTTGCCAGACTCCCATGGTTTCAATACGATACTCACCATTGTGGACCGGTTTTCTAAAGCCTGCCACCTCACACCGTTAAAATCTCTCCCTTCTTCCACAGTTACAGCAAAACTGCTCATTAAGCATGTGTTCCGGCTGCACGGTATCCCTGAGGAGATTCTCTCCGATCGGGGACCCCAGTTCATCTCTAGAGTATGGAAGGAGTTCGCCGAGGCTCTGGGAGCCAAAGTCGCCCTCACGTCTGGTTACCACCCGCAGACTAATGGACAATGTGAGCGTATGAACCAAGAGCTTGGGGCGATGCTGCACTGCATCTGCTCCGCTCAAACCATCCTCCTGGAATTCCCACCTCGCCTGGGTCGAATATGCCCATAACTGCCACGTCTCAACTTCAATAGGCCAGTCTCCCTTCAAAGCCTCCTTAGGGTATCAACCATCCCTGTTTCCCCAGCATCCTTCGGCTCCCTCCACGGTTCCGCAGTTCCTCCGGGGGGCCAAACGTGCTTGGGCCTCCACCCGGGCAGCTCTGGACAGAACAACCGATAGGAACAAACGGCTGGCGGATCGCCAGCGGCGCCCGGCTCTGGATTGCGCCCCTGGTCGGGAGGTCTGGCTCTTATCCAAGGACATCCCGCTAAAGGCAACCTCCCGTAAGCTGTCTCCCAGGTTCATAGGTCCGTTCAAGATACTGGACATCCCTACTCTCTCCACGGTTTGGTTGGAGCTCCCACGCTCCCTTAAGGTTCACCCTGTATTTCACATGTCCTTAGTTAAGCCTGTGGTTTCAAGCCCCCTCTGCCCTACACCGGCTCCTCCACCACCTGCACGGTTCTACAAGGGGGGTTTGGTTTATACAGTTCGCAGGATTCTGGATTCTCGACCCCGTGGCCGGGGTACCCAGGAACTGGTCGACTGGGAGGGGCACGATCCGGAGGAGCATTCCTGGGTCCCCTGCTCCTTCATTGAGGATCTGTCCCTGAGCTGGGACTACGAGGCCATGTCCGCACGGACGCCGGAAGGCGTCCGTTGGGGGGGGGGGGGGGGGGGTACTGTCATGGGCCGGGGTGAGTACTCCTCTCATTTTCCCATCTTTGAGTTGTGTGTTTCAGGAGAGGGAGGCTCCAGCTGCAGCTGATTTGCAATCAGCGGGTTGGGCTACAAAAGGAGGATGGAGAACACTCCTCAACGCCGGATGATTACTACAGCTTGGTGGTTTCCTGCCCTCTTGCGACTCTTGGGTTTTGTACTCTAGTCTTTCTAGAATTTTTTGTGAACCTTTGGATCTTTTCCCTGTGCTTACCCGTTACCAGGTTTTGGAACGCTTTTGGACTTCTGTGACTTCTCTGGATTACGTCTTTGGATTTCTGCGTCTCCTCAGGATTACTCACTTTTGCCCCATAGGATTTCTGGACGCAGCTCTCACCGTTCTCCATTCCTCCCAGTCGGCCCACTCTCCTGCTCTCCTCTCGCTCCCTCTCCTGGGCACCCCACTTGGATTCACCCTGGCACCCAACCTACCCTCCCTAATTCCTATGCTCCCCTACTCCCAGTAAGTCTATTCTCTGCACCCACCAAGTTTAGTCTTACCTTCCTGGACTCACCTGTATCTGCTCTCCCCACCTCAGACACTGTGCTCCCGTTGTCGATCTCCACTGGGCTTTTCCAGTGCACCTTCAGTTCCTGTTTAAAAATAAAGATTCTTTTTTTTACAATAAGATCTGTGAGTGTGTGGTTCTGCATGTCTTGGGTTAAACACATTGTCCAAACCATGTCATTTGTCACTGAGAGCAATTTAAACTAGCCTTCTGCAACATTAATTCTGCACACACACACACACACACACACACACACACACACACACACACACAC